>NC_088409.1:83496859-83649656 GCF_034236695.1 Oncorhynchus nerka | reverse complement strand
CTCTCTCAAATTCAAATTCAAATTCAAGCTGCTTTATTGGCATGAAAAACATTGTGTCAATATTGCCAAAGCAACAATGTATACAATATACATTGTAACAAAATTATAAATGATAGCAAATAATAATATAAAATGGTAGTAAATAATAATACAAATTTAAATACAGAAATAATAACAATAAAATGGTAACAGTCAATAGTATAATATAAAATCAAATTATGGAAAATGAAACTATAACTAACTTATAACTAAATAACGGTCATCTTCTTCTTTATATCAGTACTACAACTACAATCATCATTACTACGACTACTACTACCATCACTAAACTGTTATCACTACAATTACCAACCATATTTGGAATGATAAACATTAATAATTATAGTAATAACAATAATAGTAATAATAAGTAAGTTACTGTTTACTATGCAGATGTTATTATTCAGTGTCCCTCAGGCTATGGCAGGAAAAAACGTATTTGGCTGCAAGAGGAGCCATTGCTCCTTCGCCCATGAGTATTCTTAGTTTTTCCTCTGGGTTCAATTTGTAAAAATTTGGAATATATGTAGTCATTTCTGTGAATAATGAATCTCTTTGTGAGGAATATTTATCACAGTAAAGGAGAAAGTGCATCTCTGTCTCTACCTCCCCTGTCATGCAGTGACCACATACATGCTCCTCTTTGGGTAGCCATGTCTTTTTATGTCTGCCGGTTTCTATTGCCAATCGGTGGTCACTCAGCCTGTACTTGGTAAGGATCTGTCTCTGCTTCGTATCTCTGACAGAGTAGAGATAATCAGCCAATTCATATTCTCTGTTTAGGGTCAGATAGCAATTTAGTCGGCTTTGGGATTTTGTTTCGTTTTTCCAGTATTGTAAATATGATTCCTTTGATTGGTTCATGATTTTGCTTATTGGAAATCTTTCTTTTGAAGCAGTGCTGGTGTCTGCTTGGTTGGTTAGGTCCAACACCAGCTGACTGAGAGGGCTCGTTCCTGGGCTCAGCTCTTGGGCTTGAAGTGCTTTAAATTGCAGACTCGAATTTGGACTTGAATTTAGATGTAGCCAAAATTTTTATGATCTTTTCTGTATCTTCATTATTACTGGAAAACGGCCCAATTCTGCCCTACATGCATTAGTTGGTGTATTTCTCTGGAATTCTGCATGTAGGGCTTCAATTGGATGTTTGTCCCACATTTTAAAATCCAGTTTATTGAGCGGCCCCCAAACCTCACTTCCATAAAGTGCTATTGGTAGGATTACACTGTCAAATATTTTAGTCCAAATTTTAATTGGGATGTTGATTTTGAATAATTTCATTTTTATTGCATACATTGCTCTGCGGGCTTTTTCTTTGAGTGCATTCACTGCCATATTAAAGTTTCCCGATGCAGATATGGTCAGACCAAGGTAGGTGTAATTTTTTGTGTGTTCAATTAAGGTGTTGTTCAGGGTGAATTTACATTTGTGTTTCTGACATCTCGTTTTTTTGGTGGAAAATCATGATTTTAGTTTTTGGGAAATTTACTGCCAGGGCCCAATTATGGCAATATTGCTCCAGAATATTAATGTTTTGTTGAATACCTTCTTTGGTTGGTGATAGAAGTACCAAGTCATCAGCATATAGCAGGTATTTCACCTCTGTGTCAAATAGTGTGAGTCCTGGGGCTGGAGATTTGTCCAACATGTCTGCTAATTCATTGATATAAATGTTGAAAAGATTTGGACTCAAATTGCAGCCTTGTCTCACACCTCAACATTGTGAAAAAAAATCTGTTCTTTGGTTTTTTGATTTTTATTGCACACTTGTTTTCTGTGTACATACATTTTATTAAGTCATACACCTTACCACCAAGCCCATTTTGTAGAATAGCCCTTCGTGCCAAATCGAATCAAATGCTTTTTTAAAGTCAATAAAGCAAGCAAAGATTTTGCCCTCTTTTTTTTGGTGGACGTGTTTATTAATTAGTGTGTGTAAGGTGTATATATGGTCAGTAGTGCGATGGTTAGGAAGAAAGCCAATTTGACATTTACTTATTACATTTTTTTCTTGAAGAAAGGTTTGAATTCTTGAATTCAAAATGCTACAGAAAATCTTTCCCAAGTTACTGTTGACGCAAATTCCCCTGTAATTATTGGGGTCTGATTTGTCTCCACTTTTGTGGATAGGGGAGATGAGCCCCTGGTTCCAGACATCAGGGAAGCAGCCAGAAGTTAAAACCATGTTGAACAATATTTAAGCACAGCATTTTGCAACTCAGGTGTGCTGTTTTTCAGCATTTCATTTCTGATGTTGTCTACACCACAAGCCTTTTTTGATTTAATAGATTTTAGCTTTTCATTTAGTTCTTGTTGGGTTATTGGGTAATCTAATGGATTTTGGTTGTTTTTAATGACTGATTCAAGGATGTTCAATTTTTCTTTAATTTCTAATTGGTTCTGTTGTAAGTCGTTTTGTGGGATGTTTTTGTATAGATTATCAAAATAAGTTTTCCAAATTCCTACATCTTGTATGACTAATTCTTGTGGCTTTGTTGTGCTTAAATTGTTCCACATGTCCCAGAACTGATTTTGGTCAATTGCGTTTTCAATTTCATCAAGTGTCTTGTTGGTATAATTCAATTTCTTGCATTTCAGTGTTTGTTTATAGTGTTTCAGAGTTTCAAAGTATTCATATCGTAGCTCTGGGTTGTTTTGCTGCTTATGTTTTTTGTTTGACATTTGTCTTAGGTGTTTTCTAATTGTTTTACATTCATTATCAAACCATTTGTCAGAAACATTTAGATTTTTGCTTCTGATGTTGCATTGCTTTGGTTTTCTCAAATTTGCTTTCGAATGCACTTTTTGGAATATGCAATTGATGTTTTGGGTAGCTGAATTGACACTATCTTTATTGTTTTGGTACTGTGAGTTATTGAAAAACTGTATAGAGTTCATCATTTCATTTGAGTTCAATGTTTCAATGAATGTCTCTGCACTGTTTGGAGCCCATCTGTATGATTGGTTTATGTTGTAAAGTTTATTGGGCTGTTTTTTTGAATGAATATTGCCGGTTAATTTCTTCAGAAACACGTTGATCTGACTGTGATCTGACAATGGTGTCTGTGGTCTGACAGTGAATGCACTAATGGAGGAGGGGTCAATGTCAGTGATGGCATAATCGACTACACTTGTCCCAAGAGCTGAGCAGTAAGTAAACTGACCTAAAGAGTCCCCTCTGATTCTACCATTAAGCATGTACAGGCCTAAGGCTCGACAGAGATGTACTAACTCTTTTCCATTTTTGTTCAGTATTTGGTCAGGACTGTTTCTATTATTTATAATAGGGCTACTGTACAAGGAGGGGTGTCCAAATATGTGGTGGTTACCTCCCGCATCAGTGTAGTCAGGCTCAGAACCTGTTCTTGCATTGAAATCTCCACAAAGAAGCACTTTACCCTGCGCCTGAAATGTAATGATTTCTGTCTGGAGATTGTCAAAAACTGATCATCATAATATGATGAATCTGAAGGAGGAGCATAAGCTGCACATATGTATACATCATTGTCACAATAGATTGTACCTTTGTTAAGTTTTAGCCAAATGTGAGTGGTACCTTTTTTCATTTCATTCAGTGCTAAGTCCTGCTTATGCCAAATGATGATTCCACCTGAGTCTCGGCCCCGTTTAACATTTTTATGTTTGATTGATGGTAGTAAACTTTCTCTATAGCCTGAGGGACACTGAGTATCTATGTCTCCACGACACCATGTTTCCAGTAGGATTATGATGTCCTGTCCCTTGATGTTTTTAATCAATTCTGGATTTGTTGTTTTATAACCAAAATGTGAAGAGTATAGGCCCTGGATATTCCAAGAGCTGATAGTTAATGATCTCATTTATAATAAGTGATATTCACTGGTTTGAGTAAAGTACATCGAAAAAAAAAGAGAAAAAAACTATATATATATATATATATATATACATACATACACACACATATATATATATACACACACATACATACAATATACATACACACACATACACATACATATATATACATACATGCACATACACATATACACACATACATACATACACACACACGCGCACACACACACACACCATTACATATAATAATAATTATAATACCGGTGTCAATACATTTAGGAATATTTGTAAACAAATTAATAAGAATGGAATAAGATTGCACATAAAATAAGTACAATGCAATCTGCAACCCTGTGTGTTTGTGTGTGTGTGTGTGTGTGTGTGTGCGTGCCCGTGTGTGAATTAAAGGGACTGTCTAGCTCAGTAGTCTGCATATTAGTTGCAGTAGTTGGCGCACCTCTCCTATCTCTGATTGTTCTAGGGGTCTTCTGCCAGAGGTTACCTCAGCATATGTAGGCTGACGATCTGACTGATACATGGTGTGGACTGCATCATGTGGTCTACTTCCCTGAAGGGCAGTGTTCTGACCGACCCTGGAGTAGTGGTCAGAGCTGTGTTGTGATGGGCTGGGTCTAGTAGAGCTATGTTGTGATGGGCCGGGTCTAGTAGAGCTGTGTTGTGATGGGCCAGGTCTAGTAGAGCTGTGTTGTGATGGGCCGGGTCTAGTAGAGCTGTGTTGTGATGGGCCAGGTCTAGTAGAGCTGTGTTGTGATGGGACGGGTCTAGTAGAGCTGTGTTGTGATGGGCCGGGTCTAGTAGAGCTGTGTTGTGATGGGACGGGTCTAGTTGTGCTGTCCTGAGGCGGGTCTGGTCTGGTAAATATGTGCTGTGTTGGGCCTGGTCTAGTAGAGCTGTGCTGTAATAAGCCATGTCTGGCTCTTTTCTCCTCGGGATGGTGGAGGTACTGTTGTTTCAGAAGGTGGGGCGGGGGACCTTTGTTGCTGGGGTGATGGGTGTGTGGGTCCCTGCCAAGTGTTGCATCTTTTAGGTCCTTGGCAAAGGTTCTGATACTGTCCTGATCAAGATGTATATTATCATATAAGTGTTGACATGTCAGAGTGGGGTGGTGAGCCGTTCTGACGTTGAGCAGTGAGGCACAGTCCACAGTGATCTGTTGATTTATTTTGTCAATCAACTTTCCTGGGAAGTCTTTTCTTGGTAGGAGGGTGGACACAACTATATTGGTTGGGAACATAGCCTGTGCCCGTTCTGCCACTCTTCTCACTGCCCCAGACACATTTTCACCTTTGGCATGAAGGTCGTTTGTGCCAGTGTGGATGATGATGTTGTCAGGGGTGTCAATCCTGGTCTGACTGAGTAGCTGCATTGCACTCTCAGTTGTAGGACACCAGAACTTATACACCTGGTGTCTAGGGAATAATCTTTCCTGGACTAAGAACTTCCCATTTGAATCAATTAGTATTGCAGTTGTGGGTGATTGTCTGGGTGGAGCAGACTGGGAGGCTGGTATTCTGGCCTGGGCTGGAGCAGACTGAGACGTTGGTAGGTTGACCTGGGCTGGAGCAGACTGAGAGGCTGGTAGGTTGACCTGGGCTGGAGCAGACTGAGAGGCTGGTAGGTTGACCTGGGCTGGAGCAGACTGGTAGGCTGGTGCAGTGTCATCAGGCTGTGTGGTGGAGGCCATGCTGGTCTCAGGTTCTGCTTGTGTTGTACCAAGCTGGTGGACATGTTCTCTAGATGCAGAGGACACAATGACTCTCTGCCGGTTGAGGGTGTCAATGTACCTCTCTTTTTGTTCGAGCTCCTTTCTTGTTGTGCTCAGATGGTCTCTGAGGTCATCATTTGTCTGACTCAGCTTGTCCATTCTGCTTTCTAATTTAGCAATAGATGCTCTGCTCTCCTCCCTGAACTGTTTCATCTCTTCTTTTAGTTTCTGGACAGTGTCCTCCTCTTGAAGCTTGTTCTCTCTGAGTTCTATGACCTCTGCTTCGACTAGAGAGAGGGTGTTGTGGAAACGTTGCATAGCAGGTGTTCTTATTGAAATGGACATGTCCTTCACTCTGTCTGCTGCAGGTGAGGTAGGTAAAGGGACATTGAGGGCTTCCTGCTGGGTCACAGAGACCATTGGGGTCTGCTTTTCTCCATCTCCCTCCTTGACTTTTCCTCAGTTTCTGAGATGATGTCAGCGTCTGCTTTTAGGGTAGCAAACCTATTCTCAAAAGCCTGGAGGCTTGAATCATTGCCTTGTATCAATACAGTTCCATTATTATATAAGTTTACTGTTTGATATGTGTTGCTCTGGTCAGCTTCTTCAAAATGCTGATCTGACATCCTTGGCTGATGCCCCTCTTTTTTGAGAAAGGGAAATGGTTGCAAATAACCTTTTTCCATGTGTTCCCTCGATTGGTATTAAAAATTAAATTTGCTCTTGTTTTGTAACTGGTAAGATCTGCAAACAGGCATTCATGGTTCTGTCCCATCAACAAACCTTTGAAACTTTTCTTAGCTTTCTCTGTTTGGATGTCTGGTGGGTAAACAATTTCCATAGCAACGCTGGTGATGTTGGCTACAATGTTGCAATAGAAGTGCTGTTTCTTGTATTATGGTCTCTTGTTTCTTTAGAGGACTGTTTCACTTTGTTGTCCTTTTTTCTTTTCCTTTTTCTCCTGTCCTTATTTTGTCTTCCTTTCTTCCTTTCTTCCTTTCTTCTGTTAACTAGATATTTGTTGTTGTTATTCTTTGTAAGCTAGCTAGCTTCTTCCAGGAGAGTCCCTAGCAACTGCTTAGCAACAGGTAAACAATGCAGCTAGCAATTCAGCTAGCTAAGATAACTGTACAATTTTATGAAAAATAGTTACTTTTTCAAAAGCCTGTCTTTCAACCACTTCTCTCTCTCTCTCTGTCTTCCTTTCTGTATCTCAACCCCTTCTCTCTTCTCTCTCTCTGTCTTCCTTTCTGTATCTCATCCAGCAGCTGCTCAATTTCTCTCTCTCTCTCTCTCTGTCTCTCTGTCTTCCTTTCTGTATCTCAACCTCTCTCTCTCTCTCTCTCTCTCTCTCTCTCTCTGTCTTCCTTTCTGTATCTCAACCCCTTCTCTCTCTCTCTCTCTCTGTCTTCCTTTCTGTATCTCAACCCCTTCTCTCTCTCTCTCTCTCTCTCTCTGTCTTCCTTTATGTATCTCAACCCCTTCTCTCTCTCTCTCTCTCTCTCTCTCCTTCTGTTCATCCCCTGTCTCTCATCCCCTCTCTCTCTCTCTCTCTCTCTCTCTCTCTCTCTCTCTCTCTCTCTGTGTCTTCCATTCTGTATCTCAACCCCTTCTCTCTCTCTCTCAATTCAATTCAATTCAATTCAATTCAAGGGCTTTATTGGCATGGGAAACATGTGTTAACATTGCCAAAGCAAGTGAGGTAGACAACATACAAAGTGAATATATAAGGTGAAAAACAACAAAAATGAACAGTAAACATTACACATACAGAAGTTTCAAAACAGTAAAGACATTACAAATGTCATATTATATATATATATATATATATATATATATACAATGTACAAATAGTTAAAGGACACAAGATAAAATAAATAAGCATAAATATGGGTTGTATTTACAATGGTGTTTGTTCTTCACTGGTTGCCCTTTTCTCGTGGCAACAGGTCACAAATCTTGCTGCTGTGATTTTCGAATTCTTTGTGGATCTGTGTGATCTGGGGGAAATATGTATCTCTAATATGGTCATACATTGGGCAGGAGGTTAGGAAGTGCAGCTCAGTTTCCACCTCATTTTGTGGGCAGTGAGCACATAGCCTGTCTTCTCTTGAGAGCCATGTCTGCCTACGGCGGCCTTTCTCAATAGCAAGGCTATGCTCACTGAGTCTGTACATAGTCAAAGCTTTTCTTAATTTTGGGTCAGTCACAGTGGTCAGGTATTCTGCCGCTGTGTACTCTCTGTTTAGGGCCAAATAGCATTCTAGTTTGCTCTGTTTTTTGGTTAATTCTTTCCAATGTGTTAAGTAATTATCTTTTTGTTTTCTCATGATTTGGTTGGGTCTAATTGTGCTGTTGTCCTGGGGCTCTGTAGGGTGTGTTTGTGTTTGTGAACAGAGCCCCAGGACCAGCTTGCTTAGGGGACTCTTCTCCAGGTTCATCTCTCTGTAGGTGATGGCTTTGTTATGGAAGGTTTGTGAATCGCTTCCTTTTAGGTGGTTGTAGAATTTAATGGCTCTTTTCTGGATTTTGATAATTAGTGGGTATCGGCCTAATTCTGCTCTGCATGCATTATTTGGTGTTTTACGTTGTACACGGAGGATATTTTTGCAGAATTCTGCGTGCAGAGTCTCAATTTTTTGTTTGTCCCATTTTGTGAAGTCAATTCGCCAATTCGTTGATATATATGTTGAAGAGGGTGGGGCTTAAGCTGCATCCCTGTCTAACCCCACGACCCTGTGTGAAGAAATGTGTGTGTTTTTTTTGCCAATTTTAACCGCACACTTGTTGTTTGTGTACATGGATTTTATAATGTCGTATGTTTTACCCCCAACACCACTTTCCATCAGTTTGTATAGCAGACCCTCATGCCAGATTGAGTCGAAGGCTTTTTTGAAATCAACAAAGCATGAGAAGACTTTGCCTTTGTTTTGGTTTGTTTGGTTGTCAATTAGGGTGTGCAGGGTGAATACATGGTCTGTTGTACGGTAATTTGGTAAAAAAGCCAATTTGACATTTGCTCAGTACATTGTTTTCATTGAGGAAATGTACGAGTCTGCTGTTAATAATAATGCAGAGGATTTTCCCAAGGTTACTGTTGACACATATTCCACGGTAGTTATTGGGGTCAAATTTGTCTCCACTTTTGTGGATTGGGGTGATCAGTCCTTGGTTCCAAATATTGGGGAAGA
This sequence comes from Oncorhynchus nerka, assembly GCF_034236695.1. Lineage (NCBI taxonomy): Eukaryota > Metazoa > Chordata > Actinopteri > Salmoniformes > Salmonidae > Oncorhynchus > Oncorhynchus nerka. Next base: position 83,640,866 of record NC_088409.1, on the reverse strand, counting down.
TGCCAGAGCTAAGTATGATGTTAAAGAGTTTTAGTATAGCCAATTGGAATTTGTTGTCTGTATATTTGATCATTTCATTGAGGATACCATCGACACCACAGGCCTTTTTGGGTTGAAGGGTTTTTATTTTGTCCTGTAACTCATTCAATGTAATTGGAGAATCCAGTGGGTTCTGGTAGTCTTTAATAGTTGATTCTAAGATCTGTATTTGATCATGTATATGTTTTTGCTCTTTGTTCTTTGTTATAGAACCAAAAAGATTGGAGAAGTGGTTTACCCATACATCTCCATTTTGGATAGATAATTCTTCGTGTTGTTGTTTGTTTAGTGTTTTCCAATTTTCCCAGAAGTGGTTAGAGTCTATGGATTCTTCAATTGCATTGAGCTGATTTCTGACATGCTGTTCCTTCTTTTTCCGTAGTGTATTTCTGTATTGTTTTAGTGATTCACCATAGTGAAGGCGTAGACTCAGGTTTTCCGGGTCTCTATGTTTTTGGTTGGACAGGTTTCTCAATTTCTTTCTTAGATTTTTGCATTCTTCATCAAACCATTTGTCATTATTGTTAATTTTCTTCGGTTTTCTATTTGAGATTTTTAGATTTGATAGGGAAGCTGAGAGGTCAAATATACTGTTAAGATTTTCTACTGCCAGGTTTACACCTTCACTATTACAGTGGAACGTTTTACCCAGGAAATTGTCTAAAAGGGATTGAATTTGTTGTTGCCTAATTGTTTTTTGGTAGGTTTCCAAACTGGATTCCTTCCATCTATAGCATTTCTTAATGTTACTCAGTTCCTTTGGCTTTGATGCCTCATGATTGAGTATTGCTCTGTTTAAGTAGACTGTGATTTTGCTGTGGTCTGATAGGGGTGTCAGTGGGCTGACTGTGAACGCTCTGAGAGATTCTGGGTTGAGGTCAGTGATAAAGTAGTCTACAGTACTACTGCCAAGAGATGAGCTATAGGTGTACCTACCATAGGAGTCCCCTCGAAGCCTACCGTTGACTATGTACATACCCAGCGTGCGACAGAGCTGCAGGAGTTGTGACCCGTTTTTGTTGGTTATGTTGTCATAGTTGTGCCTAGGGGGCATATGTGGGAGGGGATGCTGTCACCTCCAGGCAGATGTTTGTCCCCCTGTGTGCTGAGGGTGTCAGGTTCTTGTCCGGTTCTGGCATTTAGGTCGCCACAGACTAGTACATGTCCCTGGGCCTGGAAATGATTGATTTCGCCCTCCAGGATGGAGAAGCTGTCTTCATTAAAATATGGGTATTCTAGTGGGGGGATATAGGTAGCACACAGGAGGACATTTTTCTCTGTTAGGATCATTTCCTTTTGAATTTCTAGCCAAATGTAGAATGTTCCTGTTTTGATTAATTTAATGGAGTGAGTTAGGTCTGCTCTATACCAAATTAGCATACCCCCTGAGTCCCTTCCCTGTTTCACACCTGCTAGTTTGGTGGATGGGAGTACCAGCTCTCTGTAACCTAGAGGGCAACCAGTGGGTCTGTCTCCTCTATACCAGGTTTCTTGCAGGATGACAATGTCTGTGTTACCGATTTCTTTGGTGAAGTCCGGGTTTCTGTTCTTCAGGCCAAAGGCAGATGACCTCAGGCCTTGGATATTCCAGGATGATATAGTGAATGCTTTTTGTTTCATAGAGTGTCCAATGTTGTTGGTCGTGGTTTGGCCTCAGGCCAGTAAGTGTGAGCAGAGCCTGCTGAGCATCTGGTACATGCCATTGGCTTGGGCGAGTGTGAGAGTGGGGGTTGGGACTGTTTGCCCGCTCACTACCTGGGCGTATGTGTGGCTTCCATGTTGAGGCCCTCTTTGCGGGGGTGGGGTGCATGGGGTGGGCAGGAGTGGCATAGGTCTGATCTGAGGGGGCCTAAATGGGGTGTGGGCATGGTTGACGGGGGGTGTTGATTGGTTGGGGTGGGGGTGTGGATGTGTCTGGGTGTGCGGTGGTCTGGATGTAATTCCTCTTGGCGTGGGTCCTCTATGTGTAGGTCCAGGGGGTCCTGCAGGTCTGGGAGGGTGTCTCGCCGGTCTGGGTGGGGTGTCTATTGATCTGTTGCTCCTGTGTGAAGTGTTGGGGATACGTTTGAGAGCGATGTCCTTTAGAGTTCGGGCAAAGGTGGGCACTGCTGCCTTGTAGAGGTGGACCTGGTCATAGAGGCTGTTCAAGTCCAGGGTGGAGTGGTGGGCCAGGAAAACATTTGGTTTTGAGGCACAGTCACGGGAAATAATTGCATTTACCCGCTGTATTGTGGCAGGGTGGAAGTCTTTTCGTGGTAGCAGGGTGGAGATAACCACTTGTGCGTTGGGGAAAGTAGAAGAAGCCTTTTCAATCACTCCCTTCAGTGCTGTGGCCACTCTTTCTTGCTGTGCTCTCAGGTCGTTTGTGCCTGTGTGTATTATTATGTGGCTGGGTGACCCTAGTTTAGCCTCAGACAGAAGGTCTAGGGCGCGCTGGGTGTTTGGACACCAGAGTTTAGACACACTGTGTTTGGGAAAAAGGGTTTTTTTTCTTCTATATATTTTCCATTTGAGTCCATAAGTAGTACAATCTGTGTCTTGTGTTTGTCCTCAGTGGGTGTGGGGAGGTTGTCAGAAGGGCTATCAGGCAGGCTGACAGGGGGGGTGCTCAGAGGGGGCGAGAGCCGCTGGGCTTGGGGTTCTTCATTTGTCTGTTCTGCTGTGATGTCGACTCTATGGTCAGGGTCTGGTGTGGACTGTTCTGCTGTGGTGTCGAGACTTTTGTTGGGTGCTGAGGTGGGCTGTTCTGCTGGCTTCTCTGTGGGGGTGGCCACCTCTCTAGTGGGTTGTTCTCTGTCGCACGCCGTCCCCCTCAACCTCTCCTCCATCCCCCTCACCCTCTCCTCCATCCCCCTCAACCTCTCCTCCATCCCCCTCAACCTCTCCTCCACCAGCAGTCTGACACTCTCCTCTAGTGCTCTGTTCTGCTCCTCTTTCTTCTGTTGTATTTGTCTCACCACTGTCCAAAGTGAAGATATGTCTCTGTCCACCTCCAGCTCTCCGGGTCTGGTTAAGGGGCTGTTGTTGTGCTGGACTGTTGTCTGGGTCTGTGCTGACTGAAGTGTAATCACCTGCTGTTCCAGCTCCACCTGCCTTATCTCCAGCTGGGTGAATTTGTCCTTCATTTCAATGAGGGAGTGGTAATCTGTGCTGGGATGTTGACACTCTGCTGGGGGTTGCTCGTCTGTGGGGTTACATAATGAAGAGGTCTGGTCTGACCCGCTCGGTGTGGGGGTATCTTTATCAAGGGAGAGCTTCTCCTGCTGGGCTAATTCTTTGATTAGGTGAAAGTCCAGCTGAAACTGTTTGTGATTACCCTGTGCCATTACTGTTCCGGACTTATAGATATTTATATTACTTGACTCAGAGTCCTCGTTATCAAGTATTCTGAGTTTCCACCCCTCGTTAATCCCCGCTCTTGTAACAAGGGGGTAGTGTGCTAATATAGCACTGTGCCATGCCAGGGGATGGTTTGTGTGGAAGATAAGGTTGCTGATGTTCCCATTTTTGTAATAGCCAGTAAAAAGTGTCTCTTGATTTTCCATAAGGAGCTTCATTTTGTAATCTTTTCTTGCCTTATTATTCTTTACATGCACAGGGTACTGTATTTTAATTACCTCTGAACAGCAGGAGGGAGCTTCTAAGGCCTCTCCATTTGGTTGGGGTAGACTGTGTGACTCTCCTGCCATTGTTGGGCTAATGGGCTTTGACACCTCTCACTTGACACGTCGGTGCTAGTTGAAGCTGTATCAAGCTTGGCAGAATTATGTTAGAATTCAGTCCTTATAAAGTAATGTTGTGTATTTCTTCTATCTCTCTATAGTGCTGTTTCTTGTATTATGGTCTCTTGTTTCTTTAGAGGTTTCACTTTGTTGTCCTTTTTCTTTTCCTTTTTCTTCTGTCCTTATTTTGTCTTCCTTTCTTCTGTTAACTAGATATTTTTTTGTTGTTATTCTTTGTAAGCTAGCTAGCTTCTTCCAGGAGAGTCCCTAGCAACTGCTTAGCAACAAGTAAACAATTCAGCTAGCAATTCAGCTAGCTAAAATAACTGTACAATTTTATGAAAAATAGTTACTTTTTCAAAAGCCTGTCTTTTTGGTTTGTTCCTTGTTTTGTCTTCTATTGAGTCTTGCAGTTTTCTCTTGATTTTTTCGATGTACTTCACTCTAAAAAAAACATTAAAATCTCAATATATGCAGGAGCTCATTTTTCAGCAGCTGCTCAATTTGGAACTCCGGAACACTCTCTCTGTCTTCCTTTCTGTATCTCACCCCCCCGTCTCTCTCTCTATCGTGCTCTCTCTCACCCCCCCCTCTCTCGCTCTATCGTGCTCTCTCTCACCCCCTCTCTATCTCTCTCTCTCTGTCTTCCTTTCTGTATCTCACCTCCCTCTCACTCTCTATTCAATTCCATTCAATTGAAGGGCTTTATTGGCATGGGAAATGTGACATTGTCAAAGCAAGTGAAATAGTTAATAAACAAAAGTGAAATAAAAATGAACCATTAACATTATACACTAAAAATGAACAGTAAACATTATACACACAAAAGTTCCAAAAAGTTCTCTCTCGCTCTCACCCCCCTCTCTCTCTCTTTCTTTGTGTCTCCCCCACCCTTGACTCTCTTTCTTTTCATCTTTTCCATTCTCTTTCATTCTGACTTTGTGTGTCTCAGCATCTCCATGGCCCTGTGCTACTTATCAAGTTCCAAGTTATAATGTGAAGTGCACAAGTACAGTGAAATGCCTTTCTTGCTAACTCAAAACCCAACAATTCAATAATCAATAACAATGTAATAATAGAAAAAACACAATAGACTTTAAGAACACAATAAGTTAGTAAGCATACTATATACAGGGTCAGTTCCAATACCATATTTACAATGTGCAAGGATTCTGGAGTGATGGAGTTAAACATGTATTGTATATATTTTTTATTTAACTAGGTAAGTCAGTTACGACGATGGTGGTGTTGAATTCTCAGCTGTAATCAATGAACAGCATTCTCACATAGGTGTTCATCTTATCTAAGTTGGTGAGGGCAGTGTGGAGCGCAATTGAAATTGTGTCATCTATGGATCTGTTGGGCGGTATGCAAATTGGAGTGGGTCTAGGGTGTCTGGGAGGGTGGAGTTAATGTGTGCCATAACCAGCCTCTCATAGCACGTCAAGATTACAGAAGTGAGTGCTACAGGGTGATAATCATTGTGGCATGAAGCCTTAGAGTTCTTGGGAACAGGGAGGATGGTGGTCATCTTAAAACATGTGGCGATTACAGAATGAAAATTACCATGAATATGCCTGCCAGCTGTTCTGTGCATGCTCTGAGAAGGTGCCCTGGAATACCGTCGAACCCCGTGCCCCTGCGGGCGTTGACCTGATTGAAGATATTTCTCACGTTGGCCTCGGAGAGCGAGATCATCCAATTATCTGGGTGACGGCCCTCACACCCGACACAATGTTGCTGTTGTCAAAGTGTGCATAAAATGCATTGCGTTCATCTGGTAGAGAGGCATCATTGTGTAGATCACGGTTGGGTCGTCCTTTGTAATCCGTAACTGACAGTAGTCCCTGCCACATGCGGCGCGTGTCAGAGTCTGTGTAGTATGATTCGATCTTATTCCTATATTACCCTTTTGATCATTTGATGAATCTACAGAGGTCTTAACGGGACTTCTTGTACTTATTCCTGTCCTCGGACGTAGCCTCAGGGTTGTCTATGATAGCTCTGTCTGCGGTAACCCTGTCCTTTAGCTTAACGCAAACCTAGTGTTAACCCAGGGCATTTGATTGGGGAAGCAGCAAACCTTCACCGTGGTGACAACACCGCCGATGCATTTCCAAATCTCTTAACATATTCCAATCAGCACTAGCAAAGCAGTCCTGAAGCATAATCTCTGATTCTGGTGACCATTTCTCAATGGAGCGAGTCACAGGTACTTCCTGTTTGCGTTTCTGCTTTGTATACAGGAAGCAGGAGTACAGAGTCATGAACTGATTTGCCGAATGGCGGACGAGGGAGGCCTTGTATGCTTGCTTGTGGGTAGAATAACAGTGGTCTAGGACTTTGTTGCCCCTCGTGGTGTTGGAGACGTGTTGATGGAAGTTGGGCATCACATGTCTTACCGACACGGAATTAAAATTGCCGGCAACCAAAAAAGCAGCCTCTGTATATAGTTTTTTTTGCTTGTTTATAACTTCGTACAGTTCGTTATGTGGCAGCTTGTTATTTTTCTTGTCTTGAGGTGGAATGTATACAACAGTCACAATAACAGCTGAAAACTCCCTCAGGAGTTAGAACACCATTTGGTGTTGATGAAGAGGAACCCCCCCCTCGATTTCCCAGACTCCTCTGTCCTGTCCGCCCAGTGAAGGGAGAATCCATCAAGTTGGATAGCCATGGGGGGTATCTTGTCTGAGAGCCATGTTTCATTAAAGTAAAAAATATTGCAGTTGGCAGCAAATCCATGATCGGAGTTCATCCATCTTATTATCAAGTGACTGTACCAGTAGAATGGAGGGAAGAGGTAGCCGGTTTTCCCTTCACCTTAATCTCACCAGGATCCCACTCCCCCTTGCCTCTGTAATGCCAGCGTTTCTTTTTGGGTAGCCCAAAAATTGGGTCAGAATTACAGAGGGAGCCCAGGGCAGATGAGTCGAAGTTGAAGCCGGAATTGTGGGAAGTAGCTGCCGATCTGATGTTAAAAACGTATTGTCCGATTTAAGAAATTATAGAGTATACATTTTGTGAAAATACAGTAAAAATAAACAACAAAATAATCATGAAATAGCAGAGCTGGGTCGGAGCTTGCAAAACGGAAGCCATTCAGTAGGCTCCATTTTCAAACATCATTTCTGGAGTCTCACGCCTTTCGTTTCTCATCCTCTCTTGATATCAAATACCTTTTGACTTTGATTAAACTGTCAAGTTAAACATGACACTTTCTGTTTTCAATGCCTGCATGCCTCAACAGAAACGAGGGAACCACTTCCTTCTTTCTTCCTTTCTTCCTTTCATTTTTTCATTATTTCTTTCATTCTTTCTTTCATTCTTTCTTTCTTTCTTTCTTTCTTTCTTTCTTTCTTTCTTTTTTTAATCCCTGCCTCTCTATCTCTCTCCTCCTTCTCTCTCTCTTCCTGTATCTCTTCCCTTGTTTTTTCTAAAGTGGAGATATTTCTCCTATTCAGATTGGCTGGTATTCCTGTGCGGCTGGTCAGTGGTGCCTGGAGTGTGTTATCAGAGGGAGGCAGCAGCAGAACTGGCTGATATTAGCTCGGCAGTTCAAAGCGGCTGTGGGCGCCATGGGGACCGTTCCCACCTGCCAGGCCAAAGCATGTAGCACATCAAATCAGACACGCTAGGATCATTAGCACAGTGGACCAGGCCGACCGACGGACCGACAGGGCCAGAGATCACTCCTCACTCACATGCACACACACGCTCCTTATTTATTTCTCTCTCTCTATAGACTCTCTCCATCGCTCTCTCTCTCTTTCTATTATGTATGAGGTGACAGGAGTAAACGTGACCATCCAGACCTGACCTGGTTCTTTATCACCATATTATCTCTGATGTGCTACTGTTTGCCTTGGCTTAAACCACAGGACCACAAGCTCTGCACAACAGTCACACACATAGTGATGCTGGGTAAATGGTACACTCTTAGAAAAAAAATGTGCTATCTAGAATCATAAACGGTTCTTTGGCTGTCCCCATAGGATAACCCTTTAAAGAATCCTCTTTGGTTCCACATAGAACACTTTTCGTTCCAGGTAGGAACTTTTTGAGTTCCATTTAGAACCCTTTTCATAGAGGGTTCTACATGGAACCCCCAAAGAGTTCTAGTTGGAATCAAAAGGCTTCTACCTGGAAGCAAACAGGGTTCTCCTATAGCGATAGCCGACAAACTCTTTTGGAACCCTTTTTTCTAAGAGTGTAGGCTCTTACCAGCGCCTCTGTGTTTCTGACACAAGCCATCATGGGCAGAGAGCCATGAGCCCGGCAAGCAAGACAAGATACTTGATGGCTCATACCCAAGATGGGTGGGACTGCCAAGAGCTGTCAATCATTGTCTGTGCCAATGAGAGTATTTTTCATCTTCTGAGGAAAACTTGTAGCTCTTGATGTGCAGCCAGTTTTTGTGCAACTAGAAATAACTGGTAAGCTATCTGCTTCATTAAGTGTTGACGGATGTTTTTTTCACTGTTTGATGTCGATAACAATAGTCAATAATCAGGTGGTATTGGATTTGTTGTGAACAATGACTGAAGTTTGTATCTGGGATCGGTCTAAACTTAGACAGAAGAAAACATCATCAAACACTCATCATTTAATTATTTCTCTGCTCGTTTCAATGGAATAGAAAATAAGAGAAGAAAGGTGGGCCTGGTATCTCTGCACTGGGCAGTGGTCTGAAAGGTGGGTCTGGTGTCTCTGCACTCGGCAGTGGTCTGGAAGGTGGGCCTGGTATCTCTGCACTTGGCAGTGGTCTGGAAGGTGGGCCTGGTGTCTCTGCACTCGGCAGTGGTCTGGAAGGTGGGCCTGGTGTCTCTGCACTCGGCAGTGGTCTGGAAGGTGGGCCTGGTGTCTCTGCACTGGGCAGTGGTCTGGAAGGTGGGCCTGGTGTCTCTGCACTGGGCAGTGGTCTGGAAGGTGGGCCTGGTGTCTCTGCACTCGGCAGTGGTCTGGAAGGTGGGCCTGGTATCTCTGCACTCGGCAGTGATCTGGAAGGTGGGCCTGGTGTCTCTGCACTCGGCAGTGGTCTGGAAGGTGGGCCTGGTGTCTCTGCACTCGGCAGTGGTCTGGAAGGTGGGCCTGGTATCTCTGCACTCGGCAGTGGTCTGGAAGGTGGGCCTGGTGTCTCTGCACTCGGCAGTGGTCTGGAAGGTGGGCCTGGTATCTCTGCACTGGGCAGTGGTCTGGAAGGTGGGCCTGGTATCTCTGCACTCGGCAGTGGTCTGGAAGGTGGGCCTGGTGTCTCTGCACCTGGCAGTGGTCTGGAAGGTGGGCCTGGTGTCTCCGAATTCTGCAGTGCTCTGAAAGGTGGGCCTGGTATCTCTGCACTGGGCAGTGCTCTGAAAGGTATATTTTATCACCGAAGACTCCCCCTCTCTTCACATTACCTCTCCTTTCCCCCTCGAAAAGTCAGACTTGATTAGATAGGAGATCCTCAGCATTTTGTGAATCGTCAGCTTTCCTGGATCTAATTAGCCTTTAGTGCTGACTATTGTATTCACCTGACCTACTCCAGTCACTCTAAATAAAAAATCCCCTGCGTCACACCCCTAAAGCAGAAACCACCTGGATCCAACAAAGGACGAGTGGCGACTGCGAGGCGTTCGACTTCCACAAACACGCCTGACGAAACGGAAATGGCTAAGAGGTTGAGATCACCTGATAACGGCTCTAGAAGTGGTGAGGAAATGCTGATGTAGAACAATTAATCCTCTTGGACTATAGTGAATTGTGACGAAGTGGAGAGTGTCGGGTGTATAAACACTGTGCTTGTCATCTCTTGTCGCTGTTTGCCGGGTTGCTGTTGGTGGAAATCTCCAATAAGCCTTTGTGTTGACAACAACAGCATATTCAGTGTGGCTGTGGTACTCATCTCTAACACTCTCTGTTGAGCCAATGAACTACCATTTCAACCCTTTCTGCAAACACAGCAGAAGTTGACTAAACGTGTGTCTGTACACTAGAGATAGGTGTTCTGTGCACTCTGCATACCTAACCTATTTTAATGCAGTCACGCATGACCTAAGGAAGTCACCCATAATAAACACAGTCAGACAGTACCTAACACAGTCACACACAGTCACACACACCCTGACTCAACACTTCCTGCTTGCACCCATACTGTACGTAAGCTCGAAGAAACTCCAAACACTGCTGTGTCCAGTGTCCTACATTAGCATTCTACCATGCTGTTCCAATGACACACAGACAGAGGTCATTCCACAAACAGATAGAGTGATAACTGAGGGGATTGTCCAGTTGGTACAATATATAGAGTTGATGTGATTGCTTATTCTGCATGCTAGTGTAAAGGACGTCAAGCTGCTTGCTTAGCAAGTACCACTTCCTCTCGATTTGGCCCATGCCTGGCGTGAATGTGATATAATTAAATGTGCCTTAATAATAACAAAATAATAATATAGAATCATAATGTGTATAAGTAAGAAATATGCTATTATTTTTCTGAATGTTGACAGTAAGTTCTGTGTGCTCTATTTGACTGGTTATTTGATTGGTATGATTGGTTATACCTAGGAATTCCTATAGGGGCGCATGGGGCTTCTCAGCTCACTAATTACAAGTGAATTGAAGCCAAAGCTACATACATCTGTGTGATTTATTTATGTATTTCAGGTAGGAATGTGATTTCGAATGTATTTCTTCATGTCAGAATGTTACTGTGTGTTATTTAATCAGTAGCAAATCTGTTTTAAAACAATTTGAATGTTTTATGTGATAGCAAAACAGTCCTGTAGTTTAGCATCTGCTTCATCTGATCACTTTTTTACAGACCAAGTCACTGGTGCTTCCTGGCACAGACGGGCATCATACACTGCAAGATTCTTCATTTGGTCATGAGGATTCTCCATACCACGCTGTCTCGCTAAAAGAATGATGTGATTAGATTGTAATGTAACCACGAGCTGTGGCTCAAATCGGCCTCATAAACGTTCCGTTAGATATTCACGCTCGCCAAACAGACTACAAATATCTAGCCAACATTTTGAATTGAATAACATTGCTTGTGAACTTGAGAGATGGAACGATTTGACACTTTACCTTTGGTCGAATGCAATGTCTGGGACTGCTCAAAGATGAGATCGGTAGCCCTCAGATTGCATCTTTGACGAGCTCAAGTTAAACAACCGCCAGTGACTGCTGCGCGCCTAGTAGGTAACAACATGGGGATTTTGTCTCTAAATCGTGGCCATAATCATGTAGTGTACACCCGGATTGAAGCACTAAATACGAATTAATACAAGGTTAAACATGTTTTATTTGTTATTATGATGAGTTTGCATATTGATAGGAATGAAATATATAATAAATATAGGAACACTATATACAATAATAATGATGGTGATAATACATAGGGGGATACATGGTGCATTTAAAAAGGGTTTTGTCATGTAATTCATACTGTCGAGTTTAAAAGAGTGATGGTAAATAGGAATACATTGAGCCATTGTAATTGAGAAATGAGACTACTGGTTTATTGAACAATTGTAACAGCTATGTCAGGCTGAGGAGTAGGTTTCACACATCCCCATGTGCTACACCTGTGAAGCATCTCTGTTCTTCAGAATCAGTTTCTTTCTGAACGTTCTGTAACATTGTGTGCTTCTGAATAATTCCATGGCGAAATTAGTGGTGCCAATTTAACATAAGTGACAGCGAACAGGACTAGAAAGCCTCAGAGGCTTATTAGAGTAGAAGTGAACACAAACCAGGATACACGGTCCAAACGGTCTTCTCACCAGACCATCACCTTCTGTTCTAGCTTCCCAGGTACCTCACAACGGCGAGAATCTGGTCTGGTTGAAAAGGAATGCAGCTGGGGTATTTGGGATGTACAAATCTATGATCTTCAAAGTAGTGAAAAAAAAAGGTTTGGCAGCTCGGCACCAGTTACCGTGAGAATTCATGTTAAAGGTAAAAACGAGCTGACGGATACACAAGAGAAATCTCAGATCAAACCGATCAACAACAGTGATGTCTCTACAACTTCCACTTACTATTGTTCTGGAATCTGGAATTTTTCCACACAAGATAAAAACTATTTTGATTTGTTTTGTCTTTCCACTCAATAATATTTTTTCAGTTAATCTGAAAAAATACACACATTGTTGAACAACCCATCCAAACATTGATCAACCCAAAGCTTTAGAAGTTGCTCAGAAATCATGAGTTAACAGATTAGTTTTGTATTTGTGCACAAATTACTTGGGGTAGTGAAGGTGCAGTAGGCTACTCAGAATCAGACAAACCACTAACAAGCTCTTGACATTTTATAACCGTCCATACCTGTCTGCTTGAGTTTGTGATCCGCGCAACTGCCCAATAATATTTCTCTGACTGTTGTCACTCATAGACGGCTGCTATCTGGAAGAAATGGGAGGGCAGAAATGGATGGTTTCACTTCACTGATTATAGTATTGGAAAGAAAATGTATGCCATTTAGAAAAAAAACAAATTGTGCTATGTATCTGGAGCCTGACTGGGCATAGTGTGTCATTCTTATGAAAAGTACTTAGATGTGAAATTACAGAGGGCTGCCCCGACGCGCTGATAAAGTGATAGTTTGTGTTTACATTGCCACTGTAATAGACAGAGACCTTTTTGGCTCTTCAGTGTTCAAATGTCATGTTTGAGCATCTGTAATCTCTTTTGTAATCTCAGCACTCAGTGTGTTTGCATACACAAGGAGCGTGTACACAAGGAGCCTCTCCTCTCCTCTCCTCTCCTCTCCTCTCCTCTCCTCTCCTCTCCTCTCCTCTCCTCTCCTCTCCTCTCCTCTCCAGCAGCCCGTCAGAGGGTTGATATGTGACTCACATTAGTGTCTTTGTGCTCCTAATAGGTGTTCCAGTCATAATACTGTGTTGAGGAGACGCCCGTGAGCTACTCTTTTGTATCGGCCTTTATGAATCCTTCAGCCCCTAGCATAGAGCGAGAGAAAGGAGAAAAAGAGAGAGAGACAAGGAGGGAGAGAAGGTGGGAGACTGAGAAGGACAGAGAGAGAAGATGGGAGAGGGAGGAGGAGGGAGAGAGAAGAGGGAGAAAGATCTCAATGTCAGCCAGGTTATTGTTACCAGGTTATCTGAACTTCCGGGTTGGAGCGAGCGGTCGCATCCACACTTCGGTCTGCAGGTAGTATAACTTTTCATTACATTTCATTACATTTCACTATAGTACAACGGTTTGATTTGTCTAATCTTAGCAATTTCTTCTTAGCTAGCTACATAGCCGTCTTTGTATCAAAGATAATTGCGTAATTATCGTATTTCGTCGTCCTAACGTAGTCTACACTGCTATCTGCCCAGCAGCTAGCCAGCTAGCCAGCTAGCTAACGTCCACCGTCTACCGAATAGCAGCACTGTAAAAACTATTACACTCAACTGAACGACTTGATTAGTGTAGTGTTAGCTAGCTACATAGTTGTCTTTGCTGTCTACGTATCCAAGATAATTGTGTAGTTTAGAGTGTGTAGTCTTAGAGTGATTATCTTAATTTACCGAGGTTAGCTAGCCAGTTATTTGTCGTCCTTAACGTAGGAGACACTGCTAGCTAGCCAACAGCTAGCCAACGTCTACCGAATAGAACTTCCTCACTCAACAACCCGGTCGCATTCCGCTTCGCTCCACAGGTAGTATCACATTTTCATTTCATTTCATTACAGTACAACGGTTTGATTTGTTTGATCGTAGCTAGCTACATAGCCGTCTTTGTATCAAAGATAATTGTGTAGTCTAGAGCGATTTTCTAGGTTAGCTAGCCAGCTATTGTCGTTCTTTTAACGCAACGTAACGTAATCAACACTGCTAGCTAGCCAGCTAGCCCCCGAATAGCAGCACTGTAGAAACTATCACACTCAACGGAACGACTTGATTAGTGTAGTGTCAACAACGCAGCCACTGCCAGCTAGCCTACAAAGTCAACAACGCAGCCACTGCCAGCTAGCCTACTTCAGCAGTACTGTATCATTTTAATCATTTTAGTCAATAAGATTCTTGCTACGTAAGCTTAACTTTCTGAACATTCGAGACGTGTAGTCCACTTGTCATTCCAATCTCCTTTGCATTAGCGTAGCCTCTTCTGTAGCCTGTCAACTATGTGTCTGTCTATCCCTGTTCTCTCCTCTCTGCACAGACCATACAAACGCTCCACACCGCGTGGCCGCGGCCACCCTATTCTGGTGGTCCCAGCGCGCACGACCCACGTGGAGTTCCAGGTCTCCGGTAGCCTCTGGAACTGCCGATCTGCGGCCAACAAGGCAGAGTTCATCTCAGCCTATGCCTCCCTCCAGTCCCTCGACTTCTTGGCACTGACGGAAACATGGATCACCACAGATAACACTGCTACTCCTACTGCTCTCTCTTCGTCCGCCCACGTGTTCTCGCACACCCCGAGAGCTTCTGGTCAGCGGGGTGGTGGCACCGGGATCCTCATCTCTCCCAAGTGGTCATTCTCTCTTTCTCCCCTTACCCATCTGTCTATCGCCTCCTTTGAATTCCATGCTGTCACAGTTACCAGCCCTTTCAAGTCTCCTCACCACGCGCTCTCACCACTGGCGTCCCCCAGGGCTCTGTTCTAGGCCCTCTCCTATTCTCGCTATACAGCAAGTCACTTGGCTCTGTCATAACCTCACATGGTCTCTCCTATCATTGCTATGCAGACGACACACAATTAATCTTCTCCTTTCCCCCTTCTGATGACCAGGTGGCGAATTGCATCTCTGCATGTCTGGCAGACATATCAGTGTGGATGACGGATCACCACCTCAAGCTGAACCTCGGCAAGACGGAGCTGCTCTTCCTCCCGGGGAAGGACCTCCCGTTCCATGATCTCGCCATCACGGTTGACAACTCCATTGTGTCCTCCTCCCAGAGCGCTAAGAACCTTGGCGTGATCCTGGACAACACCCTGTCGTTCTCAACTAACATCAAGGCGGTGGCCCGTTCCTGTAGGTTCATGCTCTACAACATCCGCAGAGTACGACCCTGCCTCACACAGGAAGCGGCGCAGGTCCTAATCCAGGCACTTGTCATCTCCCGTCTGGATTACTGCAACTCGCTGTTGGCTGGGCTCCCTGCCTGTGCCATTAAACCCCTACAACTCATCCAGAACGCCGCAGCCCGTCTGGTGTTCAACCTTCCCAAGTTCTCTCACGTCACCCCGCTCCTCCGCTCCCTCCACTGGCTTCCAGTTGAAGCTCGCATCCGCTACAAGACCATGGTGCTTGCCTACGGAGCTGTGAGGGGAACGGCACCTCAGTACCTCCAGGCTCTGATCAGGCCCTACACCCAAACAAGGGCACTGCGTTCATCCACCTCTGGCCTGCTCGCCTCCCTACCACTGAGGAAGTACAGTTCCCGCTCAGCCCAGTCAAAACTGTTCGCTGCTCTGGCCCCCCAATGGTGGAACAAACTCCCTCACGACACCAGGACAGCGGAGTCAATCACCACCTTCTGGAGACACCTGAAACCCCACCTCTTTAAGGAATACCTAGGATAGGATAAAGTAATCCTTCTCACCCCCCCCCTTAAAAGATGTAGATGCACTATTGTAAAGTGGCTGTTCCACTGGATGTCATAAGGTGAACGCACCAATTTGTAAGTCGCTCTGGATAAGAGCGTCTGCTAAATGACTTAAATGTAAAATGTAAATGTAAATGATTGTCTCAACTACTCTGCCCTTTCCCTTACAGATAAATGACGACATTAGCACAGGAGAGAGGAGGGGGGGGGGGAGCAAGGTAATGAAAGTTGTGTTTTTTCTAAACTACCTATTTGCCACTTTTCTGCATTAGAGAATACAGCTGTACTTTTCTGACAATCACACACAGACTCATTAACTGAGGCCTGTCATGAACCTCTTTTGCACATTCGCCCCTTTATTTATTCCTCAAGGTCAAAGCTATTGTTCCCATTTCCACCCTTGAGTAAACTCTCAATGTGCATTATGAGCACAGTGTCCACCTGCTAGCCACTATAGAGACTCAATTAGTTTAAAGGATATGGTGTGTCTCTGAAGTAGATGTGTAGAGGGTTGAGATGCATACAGTAGCATCAGAAGTGGTGTAAAGTACTTAGAAAAAATACTTCAAAGTACTATTTAAGTAGTTTTTGCGGTGTCCGTACTTTTCTGTTTATATTTTTGTGAACTTTTACCTTTACTTCACTACATTCCTAAAGAAAAGTTTGTACTTTTTACACCATACATTTTCTCTGACACCCAAAAGATCTCGTTACATTTTGACAGAAAAACGGTCCTGCATGTTTTCATGCACTTATCGAGAGAACATCCCTGGCCATTTCTATTGCCTCTGATCTGATTCCAGGTGAAGCTGGTTGAGAGAATGCCAAGACTGTGCAAAGGTGTCATCAAGGCGAAATGTGGCTATTTGAAGAATCTCAAATATAAAATAGATTTTGATTTAACACTTTTTTTAGTTACTACATGATCCCATACTCGTTATTTCATAGTTTTCATGTCTTCACTATTATTCTGCAATGTAGAAAATAGTAAAAAATAAAGTAAAACCCTTGAATGATTAGGTGTTCTAAAACTTTTGACCGGTTGTGTATTTCCTTCATCAGCATGCGTATTTATTTATATATATATATAACTATTCAGACCCCTTGACTTTTTCCACATTTTGTGAAGTTAAAGCCTTATTCTAAAATGGATATGATTTTTTTTTAAATCCCATCAATCTACACACAATACCCCATAATTGCAAAGCGAAAACAGATTTTTAGAAATGTGTATTTATAATGCATAAGTATTCAAACCATTTGCTATGAGACTTGAAATTCAGCTCAGGTGCATCCTGTTTCCATTGATCATCCTTAAGATGTTTCTACAACTTGATTGGAGTGTACCTGTGATAAATTCAATTGATTGGACATCATTTGGAAAAGCACACACTTGTCCATGTAAGGTCTCACAGTTGACAGTGCACTCATCAAGCCATGAGGTCAAGAGGAATTGTCCATAGAGCTCCGAGACAGGATTGTGTCAATGCACAGATCTGGAGAAGGGTACTAAAAAATGTCTGCAGCATTGAAGGTCCACAAGAATACGGTGGCCTCCGTCATTCTTAAATGGAAGAAATTTGGAACCACCAAGACTCTTCCTAGAGCTGGCAGCCCGGCCAAACTGAGCAATCGAGGGAGAAGGGCCTTGGTCAGGGAGGTAACCAAGAACCCAACCGTCACTCTGACAGAGCTCCAGAGTTCCTCTGTGGAGATGGGAGAACCTTCCAGAAGGACAACCATCTATGCAGCACTCCATCAATTAGGCCTTTATGGTAGAGTGGCAGGATGGAAGCCACTCATCAGTAAAAGGCACATGACAGCCTGCTTGGAGTTTGCCAAAAGGCACCTAAAGTACTCAAACAATGAGAAACATGCTTCTCTGGTCTGATGAAACCAAGATTTAACTATTTGGCCTGAATGCCAAGTGTCATGTCTGGAGGAACCCTTGCACCATCCCTGTGGTGAAGCATGCTGGTGGCAGCATCATGCTGTTGGGATGTTTTTCAGTAGCAGGAACTGGGAGACTAGTCAGCATTGAGGGAAAGATGAAAGGAGCAAAGTACACAGAGATCCTTTATGAAAACCTGCTCAGGACCTCAGACTGAGGCCAAGGTTCACTTTCCAACAGGGCAACAACCCTAAGCACACACCCAAGATGACCCAGAAGTGGCAAAGGGTGGCTACTATAAAGAATCACAAATATAACATATATTTGGATATGTTTAAAACTTTTTTGGTTACAACATGCTTCCATATGTGTTATTTAATAGTTTTGATGTCTTTACTATTATTCTACAATGTAGAAAATAGTATAAACAAATACAAACCCTGGAATGGGTAGGTGTGTCCAAACTTTTGACTGGTACTGTATATATAATATTTCTTATTATATGTCTGGAGTCTTGGCAGTTTTTGAATACAACTCGCTGACATCATGTCACCGATATGGCTGTCACAGAGCTATGTGCTGTCGTAGGAGGAAATGGGATGTGTACTGAATAAGAATATAAACACAACATGCGACAATTTTAATGATTTTAGTGAGTTACAGTTCATATAAGGAAATGACTTATTTGAAATCAATTTGTTTAGCCCTTATCTATAGATTTCACATGACCAGTGGCGGTTTTAGCATTTTATTTATTTATTTTTATTTTACCTTTATTTAACCAGGCAAGTCAGTTAAGAACAAATTCTTATTTTCAATGACGGCCTGGGAACAGTGGGTTAACTGCCTGTTCAGGGGCAGAACGACAGATTTGTACCTTGTCAGCTCGGGGGTTTGAACTTGTAAGCATGTAAGTCTTGCTGGGGAAACAACAACAACAAAATGTATGATACATGCCAGGAAATGATACATGCCAAGACCTGGCTATCAGCGAGCCTTGTCTGGCAGCGAAACAGTTCCTTCAGCCTCATTACTGCCTTTAAAAAAACAGAACTGATATGGCTGACTTGCTTAAACAAATGTGGTTTCTACTGACAATTGAGATGTATAAACTATGGCATAAGGGACCGACGAGTGGATAAGAGGCAATCGATAATTTCGATTGAGACATTAATGAATGAGCGAGGACAGACATATAACTATTTGTTCAGCACTTTTGAAATGTACAGCGACAGAATTCAGAACATGGGCCGTTCCTACCGTGTTCTCCCTGTACACCAAGTCAGAACTGTAGGATAAATAAAAGGGGGCATTTAAGCAGACAACGAAAGCTCTTACAATATTCAATGATTACATTTCTCTAAAACAGGTTATAGGCTACTTGTGCACCACCATGTCAGAACAGTAGGTGAAATTAAGAGGGGAACATATACAGTGCCTTGCGAAAGTATTCGGCCCCCTTGAACTTTGCGACCTTTTGCCACATTTCAGGCTTCAAACATAAAGATATAAAACTGTATTTTGTGAAGAATCAACAACAAGTGGGACACAATCATGAAGTGGAACGACATTTATTGGATATTTCAAACTTTTTTAACAAATCAAAAACTGAAAAATTGGGCGTGCAAAATTATTCAGCCCCTTTACTTTCAGTGCAGCAAACTCTCTCCAGAAGTTCAGTGAGGATCTCTGAATGATCCAATGTTGACCTAAATGACTAATGATGATAAATACAATCCACCTGTGTGTAATTAAGTCTCCGTATAAATGCACCTGCACTGTGATAGTCTCAGAGGTCCGTTAAAAGCGCAGAGAGCATCATGAAGAACAAGGAACAGACCAGGCAGGTCCGAGATACTGTTGTGAAGAAGTTTAAAGCCGGATTGGGATACAAAAAGATTTCCCAAGCTTTAAACATCCCAAGGAGCACTGTGCAAGCGATAATATTGAAATGGAAGAAGTATCAGACCACTGCAAATCTACCAAGACCTGGCCATCCCTCTAAACCTTCAGCTCATACAAGGAGAAGACTGATCAGAGATGCAGCCAAGAGGCCCATGATCACTGCAGAGATCTACAGCTGAGGTGGGAGACTCTGTCCATAGGACAACAATCAGTCGTATATTGCACAAATCTGGCCTTTATGGAAGAGTGGCAAGAAGAAAGCCATTTCTTAAAGATATCCATGAAAAGTGTTGTTTAAAGTTTGCCACAAGCCACCTGGGAGACACACCAAACATGTGGAAGAAGGTGCTCTGGTCAGATGAAACCAAAATTGAACTTTTTGGCAACAATGCAAAACGTTATGTTTGGCGTAAAAGCAACACAGCTCATCACCCTGAACACACCATCCCCACTGTCAAACATGGTGGTGGCAGCATCATGGTTTGGGCCTGCCTTTCTTCAGCAGGGACAGGGAAGATGGTTAAAATTGATGGGAAGATGGATGGAGCCAAATACAGGACCATTCTGGAAGAAAACCTGATGGAGTCTGCAAAAGACCTTAGACTGGGACGGAGATTTGTCTTCCAACAGGACAATGATCCAAAACATAAAGCAAAATCTACAATGGAATGGTTCAAAAATAAACATATCCAGGTGTTAGAATGGCCAAGTCAAAGTCCAGACCTGAATCCAATCGAGAATCTGTGGAAAGAACTGAAAACTGCTGTTCACAAATGCTCTCCATCCAACCTCACTGAGCTCGAGCTGTTTTGCAAGGAGGAATGGGAAAAAATGTCAGTCTCTCGATGTGCAAAACTGATAGAGACATACCCCAAGCGACTTACAGCTGTAATCACAGCAAAAGGTGGCGCTACAAAGTATTAACTTAATTAAGGGGGCTGAATAATTTTGCACGCCCAATTTTTCAGTTTTTGATATGTTAAAAAAGTTTGAAATATCCAATAAATGTCATTCCACTTCATGATTGTGTCCCACTTGTTGTTGATTCTTCACAAAAAAATACAGTTTTATATCTTTATGTTTGAAGCCTGAAATGTGGCAAAAGGTCGCAAAGTTCAAGGGGGCCGAATACTTTCGCAAGGCACTGTACCAAATTATTAGGGTGAAGCACATGGGTTACTAACAGCTTTCCACACAACATACACACAACATACACACACATTTTGTCATAAAAGTCTGGCATTCTCTGGATTTATGCTACTCTCAAGACAACTGGGAACTCTGAAAAAAACAAGGTTGAATCATGATGACGTCAGTGAACTTCAGGTCGTAGCTCTAGAAAGAGGCCCGAGTTCTGGATTTTGAATTCCGTGTTGGATGACCATTCAAAATGTATTTTCCCAGTCGGAGCTAATTTTTTTCCCCGAGTTCTCAGTTGTCTTGAACTCACGGAAGTCAGATTTCCCAGTTCTGAATTAACAGTTGTTTTGAGTGCAGCACAAATCATGCTTCATTGACAACATGGCCAATGTTGAATGTGTATTATTTTAAACTTGGAAAAGAGACGCTTAACCTCTTGCCTCTACTTGGGACGCTTGCGTCCCAACTAGAGCTCTGGAAATGCAAATGCGCTACGCTAAATGCTAATAGTATTAGTTAAAACTCAAAAGTTCATTAAAATACACATGCAGGGTATCAAATTAAAGCTACACTCGTTGTGAATCCAGGCAACAAGTCAGATTTTTAAAATGCTTTTCGGCGACAGCATGAGAAGCTATTATCTGATAGCATGCACCAATACACTACAACAGAAAAGCACAGCAGGGGACGTAAACAAAATAATTAGCATTTCGGCATTACACAAACCGCACAATAAAATAGAAAACAGTCATTACCTTTCACCATCTTCTTTGTTGGCACTCCTAGATGTCCCATAAACACTATTGGGTCTTTATTTCGATTAAATCGGGCCATATAAAGCCAAGATATCGTTATATGTAGACTGTGTGATAAACGAAAAAAACTGCGATTTCACAACGTAACGTCATTTTTTAAAATTCAAAAAGTAGACGATAAACTTTCACAAAACACTTCGAAATACGTTTGTAATGCTACTTTAGGTATTAGTAAACGTTAATAAGCGATAAAAATCATCCGTAGGCGATGTAAATATCATTAGCTGTCGTCTTGGAAAAAATTTCAGGAGAGAGCTCTTCCGGAATGATCTGGGCGGAGACCGGAGGTAAGTCATGCCCCTCTTTCGGTTCAACCAAGAATCAAAGATGATTCAATTCACAAGACTCTAGACAACATGGGGATGCTGTGGGAGTTGAATGCTCGGTCTTATCTAATTCGGCTCACTGTTAACAATTGCTGGAAGTGGCGCAAGGATATTTATTTCCATTTTCTGTGATCAGGTTTTCCTGCGCTTTCCGATGTAACGCACGTTATGTAATAGCCACAGTCGTGATTTATCCAGTTTTAAAAACGTCCGAGGGTTTCCTATCCACACATTCTAACCATATGAACGTACTATATTCCTGGCATGAGTAGCAGGGCGCTGAAATGTTGCGCGATTTTTAACAAAATGTTCAAAAAAGTAGAGGGTCGACTGAAGAGGTTAATCCCAGACTTGGGACCATACAGCCACTCCACTGAATAGCAGGATAGTGATTGCTTTGCAATGCTTGCAGTTAGCCACCGACTCCTTCCAAACCACTGATTGTTGAATTTGCGATTTCCAACTTGTTGTGTAATGTTTATGTCCAATGGCCGATGAGCACCGATGTGTTTTATCTATAATTTATCTTCATTATTTCTCTTCATATGACAAGGATTAAAAAGTATTTGCCAATAGATTGTCGACTTGATTCATGATGATGACTGCTAGCACGACAAAGCTTATTCCCCCTCAGGAAACTAAAAGGATTTGGCATGGGTCCTGAGATCCTCAAAAGGTTCTACAGCTGCAACATCGAGAGCATCTTGACTGTTTGTATCACTGCCTGGTACAGCAATTGCTTGGCCTCTGACCACAAGGCACTACAGAGGCTAGTGCGTATGGCCCAGTATATCACTGGGGCTAAGCTGCCTGCCATCCAGGACCTCTACGAGGAAGGCCCTGAAAATTGTCAAAGACCCCAGCCACCCCAGTCATAGACTGTTCTCTCTACTACCGCTTGGCAAGTGGTACCGGAGTGCCAAGTGTAGGACAAAAAGGCTTCTTAACAATTTTTACCCCCAAGCCATAAAACTCCTGAACAGGTAATCAAATGGCTACCCGGATTATTTGCATTGTGTGTATGTAGCATCGCTACTTTTATAGCCTCACTACTGTATATAGCCTGTCTTTTTACTGTTGTTTTATTTCTTTACATACCTATTGTTCACCTAATACCTTTTTTGCACTATTGGTTAGAGCCTGTAAGTAAGCACTTCACTGTAAGGTCTACACCTGTTGTATTCGGCGCACGTGACAAATAAACTTTGATTTGATAGGTAAGATTTTCAAAGTATGATGTTGGCATAATCAGTCCAATCAAAGCTACTATAGATATAACGTGATTTGACATAATTTTATCTGTGGCCAATGACCTTGAGACTTTTTGGATGGGCACTTCGAATCAACTCATGGCAGCACCCAAGGGGCTTGAATTTTCTAACTCTACCCTTGGTGGTGACGTAGTGTCCCCATGAGTTAAAGTACTCTGAGCCAATCGAAGCACAAATAAATGTCTTTATTACAGACATAAATACTCCTCAGTTTCATCAGCTGTCCAGGTGGCTGGTCTCAGACAATCCCGCTGAAGAAGAAGCCGGATGTGGAGGTCATGAGCTGGTGTGGTCACACGTGGTCTGCGGTTGTGAGGCCGGTTGGGCTTGTGACTGGGTAGAGTGAACTGAAGAGCAGAAATTGAACCAGGAATCAGCGGCTTGGAAAAATATAAATACTTGACTTGGAAAAAATGGATAACGTAACAATACAGCAAAACTCAAAACAACAAACAACAACAATCAAAAACTCATGCGGGGAAACATACAGGAAACTGAACTATTGAACTAACAAAGGGAACAGAAAACACACCTTGCTTAAAGGGGAAACAAAAATGAAATGATAAGAAACACCTGAGTAAAACACAGTCTCTAGGGCGGACTCTGCCACCCTCTGGTGCCCAAAGGATCCATGGCAGGACTTACTTCCAAATTCTCTAAGATGACATTGGAGGTGGTTTATGGAAGATAAATTAACATTCAATTCTCTGGTGGACATTCTGGTGAACATTCCTGCAGTCAGCATGCCAATTGCACGCTCCCTCAAAACTTAAGACATCTGTGGCATTGTGTTGTGTGACAAAACTGCACATTTTAGAGTGGTATTTTATTTTCCCCTGCACAAGGTGCACCTGTGTAATGATCATGCTGTGTAATCAGCTTCTTGATATACCACACTTGTCAGGTGGATGGATTATCTTGGAAAAGGATAAATGCTCACTAACAGGGATGTAAACAAATGTGTGCGCAAAATCTGAGAGAAAAGTGTTTTTTGTGCGTATGGAACATTTCTGGCATCTTTTATTTCAGCTCATGTAACGTGGGACCAACAATTTACATGTTGCGTTTATATTTTTGTTCAGTATAATTTATTATTTAATGCCCGGAAAACAAATCAGAGAAACCGGCCTTGACACCATTCTGTGACAGGCAAAGCAAACATGTTACACATGCAACTCTAATACAGTTTGGATTCAGATTCCTCCTTCCCATGCTTTAAAACTTTACCTTTATCACACTCACTCTCTCTTTTCATCTCTCTTTCTGTAAACAATGGCATAATACAGTATATTCGACTGCTGTTAGTTGTATTCACAGGGGTATCCGTGCATGGTTCAGATTCACACTGAGAACAGTGGTGTACTTTCTTTTAGGGGGACCTGGAATCAGTTTGCTGTCTTTGCTCCTTGAGAGCCGTCGTGTTCGGTGGGAACGTTTGACGGAGTGGCCTGCTGAGGCATCGTGGGATAGAAGTGGGAGAGAGATAGGGTGAGATGATTGGCTGTCAGCTCTGGCAGACACAGTGCTTGAGAGAGAGAGAGCTAATGTATTCACTCCGAGTCCTTCTGATTGATGTCAAGGGTTGTCACCACTCACTCCCCTTCCTCGATCAATAAGCAGTGAAACACACACTCACTCCTTTTCAATCCATGTCTTTCACTATATATCTTTCTCTCCCCAAGCCAATCCACCCCTCCTTCACTATCCTACTGTCTTTCTTTATCTTTCCATTTCTCTTTCTTTCTCTCTCTCAGGTACTCTCAGACACATTCAGAACACACTCGTTTTTTAAGAGACATGAATCACTGAGCTCAGCAGTCCCAAGGTTACTCTGGAAGAACCCAAAATGTCGGTGATGTATTCCGTATCATCTTTCAGACATGCCATATTTTCAGGTTATAGGGCTTTGTAAATGTTCACAAGGCCAAAATAGGGTACCAGCTGGCCTTCACCCTCTCAGTGTCCAGTGTCTCTCGGGTAGCACCGATCAAATATGGATACATTGACACATTTTCTTCTACAGCATGCGTGTGTGTCTGTCACTACACAATCTGAAATGTCTTGACTCAGTGATTTCTCATTATAAAGCCGTGAGAGCCTGTCGTATTCTCTACTTTATGAGGTGCTATGATTAAATCTGTATGAAGGCTAATCAGGTTTAGACTGATGTAATCTCTGCAAGGATTTCTCCTGACTGTATGCTGCTTGCCGCTGTGTGTGTGTATTCCAGCCTCGTTTTCTAAAGCTGGGAAGGGGAACCGTGACACAGCTCAGGGGGTTTAATGTGTCCTGTGAGGCGCATAGAAACACCCGCATTTTAACACCCTCAAAAACCTGCTGTGACACGTCTTGACTTCAGCTGCAAATGTGGGAGTTGCGGTCGGCATGTTTTTGTATTTTCACCGTGGATAAGAGACGTGATATCCTAGGCTGGCATCTCTTTCCCCTTCAAATATTGGTTCTGTTCTCCACATAGATGAGGATCATGTATTGAATAGAATGGGAAGGACACAAGACAGTGTGAGATTCTAACTCAGAAGGTGGCACAATATAATGGGGAAGAGAAACAAGGTCATGTGTTTTTAAGGGAATAGGGGAGAATCTTTCCCCATTGAAATATATATGTCATGCTATAGCCAACCCTAGCCAGCCCTATAACCAGCCCTATAGCCAGCCCTATAACCAGCCCTATAGCCAACCCTAGCCAGCCCTATAACCAGCCCTATAGCCAGCCCTATAACCAGCCCTATAGCCAACCCTAGCCAGCCCTATAACCAGCCCTATAGCCAGCCCTATAGCCAGCACTAGCCAGCCCTATAACCAGCCCTATAGCCAGCCCTATAGCCAGCACTAGCCAGCCCTATAACCAGCCCTATAGCCAGCCCTATAGCCAACCCTAGCCAGCCCTATAACCAGCCCTATAACCAGCCCTATAGCCAGCCCTATAGCCAACCCTAGCCAGCCCTATAACCAGCCCTATAGCCAGCCCTATAGCCAGCACTAGCCAGCCCTATAACCAGCCCTATAGCCAGCCCTATAGACAATGCCACTTCATATAATGTTTACATACCCTACATTACTCATCTCATATGTATATACTGTACTCTATACCATCTACTGCATCTTGCCTATGCTGTTCTATACCATCCCTCATTCATATATTTTTTAATGTATATATTTTTATTAATTCATTTACACTTGTGTGTATAAGGTAGTTGTTGTGAAATTGTTAGGTTAGATTACTCGTTGGTTATTACTGCATTGTCGGAACTAGAAGCACAAGCATTGATCTACACTCGCATTAACATCTGCTAACCACGTGTATGTGACAAATAACATTTGATTTGATTTGATAGCCAGCCCTAGCCAGCCCTATAGTCAGCCCTATAATCAGCCCTATAGCCAGCCCTATAGCCAGCTTTATAGCTAGCCCTATTGCCAGCCCTATAGCCAGCCCTAGCCAGCCCTATAGCCAGTCCTATAGCCAGCCCTATAGCCAGCCCTATAGTCAGCCCTATTGCCAGCCCTATAGCCAGCCCCTTAGCCAGCCTTATAGCTAGCCCTATTGCCAGCCCTATAGCCAGCCCTAGCCAGCCCTATAGCCAGTACTAGCCAGCCCTATAGCCAGCCCTATAGCCAGCCCTAGCCAGCCCAATAGCCAGCCCTATAGCCAGCTCTATAGCCAGCCCTATAGCCAGCTCTATAGCCAGTCCTATAACCAGCCCTAGCCAGCTCTATAGCCAGCCCTATAGACAGCTCTATAGCCAGTCCTAGCCAGCTCTCCGAGGCTACTTACCCCTCTACCCATCTCTTGGTGCCCATCCCTGCAATGCAGAAGTGTGCTGTACAGCTACAGAGAGCTGCAAGCAGTTTGGAGGTTAGGAAACAGAATATGAGACTACTACAATGTGCTGGTGGACTACAGTATTGAAGAGGGAGTGGTGTCAGTTATATAAGAGACTACTTGCCTGCTGTGTCTGTGCTGTGTGGAGGATTGAGCTAGGCGGTCTACCTGACTGAGTCTGTAATGCCTACATGTTTCAAACAGACCACCATAGTCCCTGTTCCCAAGAAAGTGAAGGTAACCTGCTTTAATGATTACTGCCTGTAGCACTCACGTTGGTAGCCATGAAGTGCTTTGAAAGGGTGGTCATGGTTCACATCAACACCATCATGCCGGAAACCGTAGACGCACTCCAATTCGCATGCCGCCCCAACAGATTCACAGGTGACGCAATCTCAATCGCACTCCACGCTGGCCTTTCCCACCTCGACAAAAATAACACCTATGTGAGAATGCTGTTCATTGACTACAGCTCAGTGTTCAACACAATAGTGCCCACAAAGCTCATCACTAAGCTAAGGACCCTGGGACTAAACACCTCCCTCTGCAACTGGCCTTCCTGGCAGGCCACTCCGAGGTGGTAAGGGCAACAACACATCCTCAACACTTGGGGCCCCTCAGGGGTGCGTACTTAGTCCCGTCCTGTACTCCCTGTTCACCCACGACTGCGTGGCCAAGAACGACTCCAACACCATCATTAAGTTTGCTGACAAGACAAAGGAGCTGATAGTGGACTATAAGGAATAGGCCACCGTTAACATCGACGGGGCTGAAGTGGAGCGGGTCGAGAGTTTCAAGTTCCTTGGTGTCCACATCACCAACTAACTATCATGGTCCAAACACACCAAGACAGTTATGAAGAGGGCATAACAACACCTTCCCCCCCCCCCCCCCAGGAGACTGAAAATGTGGCATGGGTCCCCAGATCCTCCGAAACCTCTACAGCAGCACCATCGAGATCATCCTGACCGGTTGAATCACCGCCTGGTATGGCAACTGCTCGGCATCTGACCATAAGTCGCTACAGAGTGTACTGCAAACAGCCCAGGACATCACTGGGGCCAAGCTTCCTGCCATCCAGGACCTATATACTAGGCAGTGTCAAAAATTGTCAAAGACTTCAGTCACCTAAGTCCTAGACTGTTCTCTCTGCTGTCGCACAGCAAGAGGTACCAGGATGCCAAGTCTAGGACCAAAAGGCTCCTTAAGAGACTATATCCCCAAGCCATAAGACTGCTGAACCATGAATTAATTGGCCACCCTGTTTATTATCTATGCATAGTGACTTTACAAATTACCTTGACTAACCTGTACACCCGCACATTGACTCGGTACCGGTACCCCCTGTATATAGCCTCGTTGTTGTTATTTAATTTTCTTGTGTTATTTTGGGATTTTATTCAATTGTTTTACTTTAGTTTATTTAATAAATATTTTAAATATAACTGTATTTCTTGAACTGCATTGCTGGTTAAGGGCTTGTAAGTAAGCCTTTCACGTTAAAGTTGCATATGACAAATCACATTTGATTCGATTTGTATAGGGACGCAGTCTGTAGGGTCTCATGGGGAGTGTGTGTGTGTGTGTGTGTGTGTGTGTGTTTGAGTGCTTCTTTATTATAGCCTGTAGAGGTCTTGTCCCTCTGGGCTGCACAGGGAGCAGTGGGGGGGGGGGGGGGGGGGGGGGTGCTATACAGTGCTATACAACCGCATGAGGTTGAATGTGATTCAGTTCACACCCGAGTGAGAGCTGGTGTTGCGAACACACAACCCGGGCACTGTTCCACAAATCAGCCAAGTATTACAACACAGCAGCTGGGCTGAATTTCACCCCTCCCCACGTGCAATACTCTGCACTCAGATTGTCAGAAACTCTGCTAGTTTTACTCTACTCTGCTACAATGTATCAAATCTGTAAACATTTTCATTAGACAGGTTTTTATCATGACTGTTTTTTATCAGTCACATGGTTCTCTCTGTCGAAGCCTTCGTGTGATTTTTTTCTGGGCTCCTCCCTGACGGAAGGGAAGTGAAACTGATTTAAAGGGTCTGGAAGTTTTGCTTCTGTCTCCTCATCCTGTGGACCTCTGTCCCTACCTCCCTACCCACACGGCTACAGGGGAGTCATCTCATCCTGACACGTTCTCATCTGTACCATGGGGCTGACATTAGCACCACAGTAGCACCACGGTAGCACCACCTGTCAATGTGTGTGTGTTTGTGTGCAGTGGTTGTGGTGGTGGGGGGATACTCTGTGTGTGCAGTGGTTGTGGTGGTGGGGGGATACTCTGTGTGTGCAGTGGTTGTGGTGGTGGGGGGATACTCTGTGTGTGCAGTGGTTGTGGTGGGGGGATACTCTGTGTGTGCAGTGGTTGTGGTGGTGGGGGGATACTCTGTGTGTGCAGTGGTTGTGGTGGTGGGGGGATACTCTGTGTGTGCAGTGGTTGTGGTGGGGGGATACTCTGTGTGTGCAGTGGTTGTGGTGGTGGGGGATACTCTGTGTGTGCAGTGGTTGTGGTGGTGGGGGGATACTCTGTGTGTGCAGTGGTTGTGGTGGTGGGGGATACTCTGTGTGTGCAGTGGTTGTGGTGGGGGGATACTCTGTGTGTGCAGTGGTTGTGGTGGTGGGGGGATACTCTGTGTGTGCAGTGGTTGTGGTGGGGGGATACTCTGTGTGTGCAGTGGTTGTGGTGGTGGGGCGGATACTCTGTGTGTGCAGTGGTTGTGGTGGTGGGGGGGATACTCTGTGTGTGCAGTGGTTGTGGTGGTGGGGCGGATACTCTGTGTGTGCAGTGGTTGTGGTGGTGGGGGGATACTCTGTGTGTGCAGTGGTTGTGGTGGGGGGGATACTCTGTGTGTGCAGTGGTTGTGGTGGGGGGGGGGTACTCTGTGTGTTCATGTTTTTGGTTTTACTATCCTTGTGCGGACCAGAAGTCCTCACAACGATAGTAAAACAAAGAAAATTAGAACAAGTAGGGACATTTCAGCTATTTTAGGCTTAAGGATTAGGTGTAGGGTTAGGTTTATAATTAAGGTTAGAGTTGGGGTTAGGGGTTAGGGTTCGGAGTTAGGGTTAGGTTTAGTGTTATGGTTAAGGGTTTGGATGTTCGGGTTAAGGGCTAGGGAAAATAGGATTTGGAATGGAAATCAATTGTTTGGTCCCCGCAAGGATAGTAAAACAAATGTGTGTGTGTGTGTGCTTCTGTCTTTCCATGCCTGTGTGTTTGCTCATGACTGCATGTATTTACGGTACTCTGTGTGTCTGTACTTAGAAGATGTTGGTGCAGGTGTTTGGATTGTCTTGATCTTAATCTAGCAGCTTGTCTCAGGGAGGTTCTGTTGAGATCAATCCCTCTGTAAAGATGAAAGTTAATCAAGACTCAGCGCCCTTCCAGTCTGGAAGGATTCTGACACACATCTAAACTCTCTTTCTATCCCTCTCTCGCTCTATCCCTCTCTTTCTATTTCTCCTTATTTTTTTAGATACTCTACCTCCTTAACGCCACTCAGTCAGGTTCACCTGGTAATGAGTTTATGGACAGGCACCTGGCTGGGAATGAGTGTCTGGTTCAGAGCACAGGCTCTTATTGGCTTGAAAACATTTATAATTACTTTTTAGTCATTTAGCAGACACTCTTATCCAGAGCGATTTACAGGAGTAATTAGGGTTAAGGTCCTTGCTCAAAGGGATATTGACTGATTTTTCACCTAATCGGCTCAGGGATTCAAACCAGCAACCTTTTGGTTTCTGGTTACTGGCCCAACGCTCTTAACCTCTAGGCTAAAACAGCATGAAAGGGTATAATTGGCTGAGAGCAGCTTTCGATACTGTTTACAGGAAATAATGAGCAATAAGTGGTCTTAAATACAATGCATACATTTCATTGGTGCCCTGTCTTTTAAAATGTGAAATATACATAGTTTCTGGTTTACTTTGAGAGGTTTTTTAAAACGCATCAGTATTGGCTATGAGTTCTGAATCTTCACTGCTCTGCATAGACCATGATTGCCTAAACCCTACGCGCTGTCCCTAGTGGGGTGCATACATTTGGCTGTGGGACGCCTATAGTGCTGATTGCAGGCAGTGATGGGTTGTGTAGATGTCTTTGGTAGATTACATAGCTCAGTGCATTAGAGTGATTGGCAGCTTGTTTCGAGCTGCCAGCGAGCCAGCCAGTCATCCAGCCAGCCAGTCATCCAGCCAGCATCCAGCCAGCTAGCTAGCGATTGGTCCCTTGTGCCAGGATGCTTAAGGAGTGTGGAACTCCTGCTCCTGCTAAACCATCTGCCCTATCAAACGAAGAGACAGGATGCTAACTGACGCTATTGCTGTCTCGTTAACATTCTCTTTTTCTGTTTCTCTGATTCATTCGCTCTTTCTATCTCACAAACATCCCTTTTTGCATGGTGAACTTTTGTTTTGAGAGCTAACTTGTATCTTAGTTCTGTGGCGCTAGTCATAACCTCCTTCCTGATGAGCTATGAGCTATGGCTGGGTCTAATATTAGTATGCTCAATGTACCACAATACATTGTTTTGATACCAGATTGTACCAGATTGACCACTACATAGTCTACAGCTGGACAACAGCACCGTTTGCTTCCAGGAGACTAGCGAGACAAGCACAGAAAGGCCTAGTGGTGCAACTGGCAGAGATGAATAAAAGAGAAGAGGGGTTCAAAGAGAAGAGGGTTTAGAGGGTTTAAGGTGAAGAAAGGGTGATCTTTATTGTTGTCCTGTCCTAGACCATGGCCTTGTTGGACCACATGGGCCTGGGTCTGACCTGGGTACAACATGAGCTCAATTCATTGTCCGGCACAGCGTGCTAAGATGTGGCTCTCTATTCACAACACCACCACACACAGTGATATACGTTACATACCATTTTTACCCTTCATCTTTTCCTTCTGATAATGCGCTTATAACAGTTCAAGGCATGTAGCCGAATCTGAGGCAATGTTGACAGTTTCTTTCAACTGCAGTATATGTGGACCTAATGATGAAATAAAGTGATAGCTTATCTCTGATGTATGAAAGAGCAGTACATGGCATGTCCTGCTATCTGTAAGAGTAGGATGGTCTATCCATGTCTTAGAGTCTAAAACTAGAACCCTTAAAATAAACTATAACAAGGTAGGCACCCCACCTCAGTTTTGGTAAACCGCTCTCAAATTCATAGACAAGGCCTGACAATCCATGATATCAAATGTTTTAACCATGTTTTGAGGCAATACAGTGTTTGTTTACATGTACATTGTTTACAAACATTGGAGTAAAACAAGCGTATATTTTTGGTTCTGATGGGGCATGGTAGTTGAACTAAGCTCATGAACATTTATAAATTATATTCTTCAAGAATTAATGGGTATATATAATTCATGTTAAAGTCTAAAGAATTCCTGCTTTACGTAATGGGACTGGCTGATTGCTCAGTAATTGTTTGTCATTTGCCACTCTTTAAAGGTCACTGGTGAGATTTTCAAATGTCGTTGTGCTTAATGTTCAGTGATAAAGGAAATGGAGATGCACCGTGGAATTCTTAAATAGGGCAAACACACATAAACACAAGTGTTTTCAGACAGAGAAACCACACACACACACGTCTGTCCGCACGCTGAGATGTAAATGCCCATAAATGCACTCACTTCAACTAACACACTCCACTGGACACACAAAGGGAGACAAACACACATACAGTACACACACACACATAGACACACGTACAGACACACGGACAGACACACACACAGACACACACAGAGCATTGTCGTCAGTTAGCCAGCCACTCTGTAATGACCGCGGGGTATCAATTATTCCAATCACCAATCACAGTATGAATGATATATGCATTTGTCTGCTTCCTGCGACTCGATGAGAAAACAGGTTCAAAGTTGTTCAGGTTGTCCTGAATTTTAATTTCGAGCAACCTGGATGCATTCTGGAGCACAAAGTCCTTCGATACAGCGGTAAGGAAAGTATGATGTATTAGTGTGTGATGTGTTCTCCTGTTCCAACAACACCTTGATTGTTTTATATCAAAGTCGTATCAAACATTCATGTCACATAATGTAATGTCACTTTCAATCTGTGGGCAAGAATAAATTAACTACTGCTGGGATTTTGGGAAGAAAACGTGTGTGAGTGCATGTGTGTGTGTGAGTGCATGCCTGTGTGCATGTGTGTGTGTGAGTGCATGCCTGTGTGCATGTGTGTGTGTGAGTGCATGCCTGTGTGCATGTGTGTGTGTGAGTGCATGCCTGTGTGCATGTGTGTGTGTGAGTGCATGCCTGTGTGCATGTGTGTGTGTGAGTGCATGCCTGTGTGCATGTGTGTGTGTGAGTGCATGCCTGTGTGCATGTGCACGTGTGTGTGTGTGTGAGAGATAGAGAGACCACATTGTCCCAGGGGGCAATAGTGCTCTTTAACTTCACTGATGATAAGCATTAGAGTTCCCTCTGTGGCCAAAACTGCTTTCTAAATCAAATAAAGAGAGAGAGATAGATTCGATAGATTTGATAGATTCGATAGATAGATAGATAGATAGATAGATAGATAGATAGATAGATAGATAGATAGATAGATAGATAGATAGATAGATAGATAGATGTGAAGCAGGCATGCAATGAGGCTAGCAGGCAGACAGGCAGGCAGGAAGTGAAACATACAGGCAGGCAAGCCAGAGATACAGATAGAAGCAGCAGCCACTCTGAAACGGCACCGCAACTGGCTAATCAAACTGCATCATTTATGAAACAGCACCTCAGAGAGAAAGAGGGAGGGAGGATGGTACAGAGAGTAATGTGTGTGTGGGGGGGAGAGAGGGAGAGGGATAGGGAGAGAGGGAGAATGAGAAAATAGAGAGGGAGAGAGGGAGAGAAGGGATGTGGTTGGAGCGAAGGAAAGAGCAAGAGAGAATTAGGAAGATGAATGAGACAATAAAGGCAGATTAGGGATGAGAGGAGAGAGAGAGAGCGGGTAGAGAGGGGGGTTGAGAGAGAGAGAGGGGTAGAGAAGTGGGTTGAGAGAGAGAGAGATGACGTGTGGCCTTGATAGTGCAAACACTACTGCTGAAATTAGTTAGTAGGTGCAGATAGTGTATTTGTGTGTGTGTGTGTGTGTGTGTGTGTGTGTGTGTGTGTGTGTGTGTGTGTGTGTGTGTGTGTGTGTGTGTGTGTGTGTGTGTGTGTGTGTGTGTGTGTGTGTGTGTGTGTGCGTGCGTGCGTGCGTGTGTGTTAACGTGTCTGCCTTCCGTCTGCTGCCTGTGTGTGTCTGTGACTGGTGGTCTGTAATATCCCACTCACCTTACCCACCTAAAATCAATCCAAAAGAAATCCAGAGTTCACACCACCCGCTATTCTTCGACTGAACAAATACAAGCCCGCCAGCTACAATCTTAACGCACACGCCACTAGACATGTACGTTCGGATGGTCATTACTTACTTACTTACTTATGTGTGTGTGTGTGTGTGTGGCTATGTGTGTGTGTCTGTGTGAGGACGTTGATTGCCTGGGGTGACAACGCTCTATTGAGTGTGTTTCTAATTTAAAAAATAGCCTTAGCGATCCAATAAAAGGTAATGTGGGTGTTGGAGGTGTTGGGGGGGCGTGAACACATTGAATTTGTAATTGCTTAATGTGGAACCATGGAATTATGATTTTGTTTTCCAATATTAAGCACCCTCAGAAATAATAAAAACACTGAAAGGACATGAATAATGATGAATAGGGAGACAGATGAAACAGCTATGGATATTGTAATTGCGTTAAGGGTAGGTAGGAGACTCGGAAAGAAGAAGTTAGTCTCTCTAGTGAATAAACAAGGAGATACTAACATACACACTGTACATGAACATGACAAAATGTATACACAAATACTTCATTATGAGTTCAGGACTTATGACCATTGCAACCTCCACGCATGGTTCACTCTGGTGCAACACACTCTAAAA
This sequence comes from Oncorhynchus nerka, assembly GCF_034236695.1. Taxonomy (NCBI): domain Eukaryota; kingdom Metazoa; phylum Chordata; class Actinopteri; order Salmoniformes; family Salmonidae; genus Oncorhynchus; species Oncorhynchus nerka. The sequence continues at coordinate 83,606,418 of NC_088409.1, read as the reverse complement.
CACATTATCATATGCAGAGCTTAAGTTATTGTAGATACAAACAAATAGAGCTGTTACGCTGACCTTATTACCGCCACACCGGCGGTCACGAGTCATGACAGCAGTCAAATTCCACGTGACCGTTTAGTCACGGTAATTAGGCTTCTCCAAGCTCTGATGCTGCTGATGGTCATTAGTAACCTACCAAACTTTCTAACTGCCTGGTACTCAGCACTCTATTGGCCTTCTAATCACTCTGACATCAATGCAAATGTATTCAAAAATCTAATCAAACACTTCATGAGAGCCCATGAGCTAATGTTGCTCAACATTTCTATAGGCTGTGTAATTGTGGAAGAAAACAGAATGATGGCCGCTAATAAAAAGAGGAGGTTCCCATCAGCTTTCTATAAGCTAGGCCTACTGTATTTCCTAATATTAATTAAGCACATTGCTTATATTTACAACAGGAGTGTAGCCTACCTGGCTGGCATGAAATGTTTGGATAAGGTTTGTATCACATCTAAAGTGGACAAATAACTCTTAAAATGAAGCACATTAATCCGCTGTACAAAGGGTGTACAGCCTAACTGGCATATATATTTTACTACATATATGTACCTTTTTAATAAAAGCATTACATGCATAATCTCATTTGCGGTCACTTTTGAGAACAGTGCTTTTCCTCTAATTGAGAGGAAAATGTAAACACATTTGCGCTTATAGCCTGCTGCCGTGTGCGTATTGCTGCGCTTATTATGTGAAGAAATAGCCTAATAGTTCATCAACATTTTAAGCTAAATGTTCTGATCTGTTGCATCTATTGCATCACATAACTGTCCCAGACCATGTTTGGAATATTTATTTCTCGCACAGAATAAAATAGGTCAACTTTTGTACTATGAGGCAGCCTATGTCAATCTACTATCCCCATATGACAAAAGTTGATAGGCTTGTGCTTTTGTTGTTCGTTAGACCTACTCATCTTGTTGGCTGATGAAAAGTAAATGCGGACAATTCTTCCAATATCTTCAATGTGCGCCTTGGATAAGGATGCAAGCAGTTGCATCCCCAATGTGTCTGTCTTCACTTGTAGCCTGTGAGAAAGACCTGGTCATGTGACGGGCATTGGCTAATAAGAATTGAGCTATCTGAGAGAACCATGTGAGTGAGAGGGGAATCAGAGCACACAGCCAGGAGAAGGTAATTATAATCATTTTATTCAGCCCAAGGGCATAATGGCCACTGGCCGCAAAAGTCATGTAATTTTTTAGTGGGCATTACAGTCACACAAAGGGGACGCAGCCGGGAAATTCGGGGCATATTATCAAGTGCTTGTCAAATTGTGAATGAGAGACTGATGAAATGTGTCCAGCCTGCGCAAATAACAAAGCAGATCTCATGCCTTTCAAGCAACTTTTTTCAAATCATCATTAGTCGCATCATGCAGCCTTAGAATATATAAAAAATACAAACATTGGGCCATATATTTTGATCACAACTAAAGTTGTTAACTGCTCAACACAGAAAAGCCACATGTGCACACTCCCCCAGAAATCTTTTGGAGAACAATTCTGTCTATTTTTATTCAGCTATGTTCAATTGTATTCTTCATACTATAAAATAATGGAACGGAATTCTACAAAAATCTTGTCTGCAAAATGAACTAGTGTAGCCCACAGCCATATGACATAGCCAGAACAGGGCCTAACATTCGGACAAGGAGTATGCTATTCTGTTCTTCTGAAATACACTACATGTTCTTCATATCATGTTTCTTTAGGCCTGTCTAAAATACATCATGTATTTATTGGAATCAGGAATACAAGTCACGCCAGGTTCCATGTGTGGCTACTATAGTCTATATAGGTCAGTCCTGGGAGGTCCTGCGTGCTACACCTCTGGTCTGGCTTGTCTAGACAGCTTTAGTGTTAGATGGACGTGATGGACTGGTTGTCATATTCTTGTCATGTTAGATGGACGTGATGGACTGGTTGTCATATTCTTGTCATGTTAGATGGATGTGATTGGACTGGTTGTCATATTCTTGTCATGTTAGATGGACGTGATTGGACTGGTTGTCATATTCTTGTCATGTTAGATGGACGTGATTGGACTGGTTGTCATATTCTTGTCATGTTAGATGGACGTGATTGGACTGGTTGTCATATTCTTGTGACGTGTGTTTGGGTTGGAAAAACTGTAGTCAGTCCAGTCACATGATGCCTTGTCTGTGTTTGTGAAGTGGAAGCTTCCAACATGGCTGAAAGTGGGGCGTGTTTCACTGACATCAGCCCGGCAGACACAAGGAGGGAGGCGTTGCCATGGTAACTGGGAGGAAGAACCCTATAGCCCATACATGTGATACTCCCATAGTGCTTCATTTTAAAGGCTGCAATCATTCTGGTGGGATGACTACGTGAAGATAATACTTTGCTACCTGCCTCACTTCCTGTCTGTCTGCTATCCCCGAGGCTCTCCTCTAATCTAATTTAACTGCATACAGGAATATTAATATGTACATATGAATAGCGTGTAAATAGGATTTTTGTTGTCTCTTGGTGTCTTTCCAATATGTAATTAGGAGAGAGAGGGGGAGAGAGAGAGACAGAGAGAGAGACAGAGAGAGAGAGAGAGAGAGAGAGAGAGAGAGAGAGAGAGAGAAAGAAAGAGAGAGAGAGAGAGAGAGAGAGAGAGAGAGAGAGAGAGAGAAAGAGAGAGAAAAGAGAGAGAGACAGAAAGAGAGAGAGAGAGAGAGAGAGAGAGAGAGAGAGAGAGAGAGAGAGAGAGAGAGAGAGAGAGAGAGAGAGAGAGAGAGAGAGAGAGAAAGAGAGAGAGAAAGAGAGAGAGACAGAAAGAGAGAGAGAGAGAGAGAGAGAGAGAGAGAGAGACAAGCAGAGGGTAACAAGGTGAGAGCTGTCTCAGTAACCGAATAAACCCAAAGGTGTTTCTGGCACTTCAAAAAAGCTCTCTCTCCATCCGACACACACTCACATATGCACACGCACTCACACAAACGCACGCAAAGTCACAGTCTGTGTTCTCACCCTAACTTGGAGGTGTAAGAACGCCTGCCTGAAGCTCTAGAACATGATGGCTGCTTATCTGACCTCACTGCTGCTGCAACTAAACTCTCACAGCTACCTCAGTAACACACCAAAAAGGGCTTCTTCATTAAGTAACACTGGGATTTGCTCCTCTCCATGAAGTCAATGTTAATCACATCACCCTGAGGATCTAGCTAGCAAGTCCAACCATTTGAGGGGCACTTATCCAGCTAATACTAGAACAACATTCATCATCCTGAAACCAATGCCAGATGCAAAATACAAATTACATTCAAAGTGATTTATAAACTCAACAACTAACAACATGTAAACATACTGCACTTTCTAATCACTTTGTCTTTCATATTATCTCTCCCCAACCCCCCCCCCCCCTCTCTCTCTCTCTCTCTCTCTTCCTCTCTTGCTCCCTCCCTCCCTTTCCCTCTCTTTCCCTCTCTTTCCCTCTCTTTCCCTCTCTCTCTCTCTCTCTCTCTCTCTCTCTCTCTCTCTCTCTCTCTCTCTCTCTCTCTTCTCTTCCTCTTGCTCCCTCCCTCCCTTTCCCTCTCTCTCCCTCTCTTTCCCTCTCTTTCCCTCTCTCTCTCTCTCTCGCTCTCTCTCTCTCTCTCTCCCTCTCTCTCTCTCACTCTCACTCTCTCTTTTTCTCACGCTCTCTCTCTCCCTCTCTCCCTCACTCTCCATCTCTCCCTCTCTCCCTCTCTCCTCTCTCTCTCTCTCTCTCTCTCTCTCTCTCTATATATATATATCTATGTTTCTCTCTCTCTCCGCTCGCTCTCTCCGCTCTTCAGGGAGCCCCGTTTCCATTTTTAAATGAAATAGAAGACCGGGGACACATCTGAAACAAATCCCTGCAGTATCAGGACCAGTGTATGTGCACAGGCACTTGAGAGAGGCAGCAACCTTCGGTTCCGAGGACCTTGGCAGCGGTTCAGACGAGGAGACAATACTAATAGGCCTGGTTTTGTTTCTCTGGCTTCGTGACATCTCGCTTTGGAGCTTTCCTGCTTTTTTGGAACAAAGTCATTAACTTTGGTTTGGTGTGTGAAAAGGGAGGAAGTGGGGAAAGTGGGATACCTAGTCAGTTGTACAACTGAATGCCTTCAACTGAAATGTGTCTTCTGCATTTAACCCAACCCCTCTGAATCAGAGAGGTGCAGGGGGCTGCCTTAATCAGCATCCATGTCTTTGGCACCCAGGGAGCAGTGGGTTAACTGCTTTGCTCAAGGGTAAAACAACAGATTTGGACTTTGTCAACCTTTCAGTTACAGGCCAACGCTCTTACCACTAGGCTACCTGGGATACCAGCGGGGAGTACATGTTGAAGGTGTAAGAGTGGGTATGATAACAAAAACAAAACGTTTTCTAATTAAAAGTTGTTCCATGGTAATTTGTTTTGCCTGCAGGTGCGTGTGTTGTTCCCAGGAAAGGCCTGAAAATGTTCTCACTCTTATCCATTGTCTGTATCTGCTTGTAAGTCATTAGGGATGAAGAGTTTACTTCTCTGATCAGAAAGCTGTTTTCAAATCAAGGAAATATTAAACAAATGTAATATTTGTATGCAGGTGTGTTGACTGTACCTTGGTAATGGGATGTTTTCCCTGTGGACTGTTGTCAACGATTTTTATTTTATAGTTAGTTTAATTTTGTTCTGTAGTGGTAGTGTGGACACACATTTCAGTAGCACTACTCTAGCTACTGTTCTTCCTTCCCCAACGCCCCTCTCCCTGGCTTCTGCTGACACTTCCTTTATTTCCTCCTCTTTCTCTCTTCTGAGCTGCATGGCACCTTGAGGTGAGTTTTGCAATCCTTTTTCTCCATGCCTTGATCTCACTACTGCTATCCCTATCTCTCTTTCTCTCTCCCTCCCTTTATCTCTCTACTGCTGTCCCTGTCTCTCTCCCTCCCTTTATCTTTCTACTGCTGTCCCTGTCTCTCTCCCTCCCTTTATCTCTCTACTGCTGTCCCTGTCTCTCTCCCTCCCTTTATCTCTCTGCTGCTGTCCCTGTCTCTCTCCCTCCCTTTATCTCTCTACTGCTGTCCCTGTCTCTCTCCCTCTCTTTATCTCTCTACTGCTGTCCCTGTCTCTCTCCCTCCCTTTATCTCTCTGCTGCTGTCCCTGTCTCCCTCCCTCCCTTTATCTCTCTACTGCTGTCCCTGTCTCTCTCCCTCCCTTTATCTCTCTACTGCTGTCCCTGTCTCTCTCCCTCCCTTTATCTCTCTACTGCTGTCCCTGTCTCTCTCCCTCCCTTTATCTCTCTACTGCTGTCCCTGTCTCTCTCCCTCCCTTTATCTCTCTGCTGCTGTCCCTGTCTCTCTCCCTCCCTTTATCTCTCTAATGCTGTCCCTGTCTCTCTCCCTCCCTTTATCTCTCTACTGCTGTCCCTGTCTCTCTCCCTCCCTTTATCTCTCTACTGCTGTCCCTGTCTCTCTCCCTCCCTTTATCTCTCCACTGCTGTCCCTGTCTCGCTCCTTCCCTTTATCTCTCTACTGCTGTCCCTGTCTCGCTCCCTCCCTTTATCTCTCTACTGCTGTCCTTGTCTCTCTCCCACCCTTTATCTCTCTACTGCTGTCCCTGTCTCGCTCCCTCCCTTTATCTCTCTACTGCTGTCCCTGTCTCTCTTTCTCTCTTCATCTCTTTATCTCTCTACTGCTGTCCCTGTCCCTGTCATTCTCTCTTTTCCTCCTCTCCTATATCTCTCCACTGACACCTCTCTCTCACCCTCTCTTTCTGGCAGCCTCTGATGGCCAGGCTGGGCTGTGAGCTGGGCTGTGGTTTGTTGGTTGTGGGGGTGTCTGTCAGGGACGAGGGTTGTCTGTCAGGGACGAGCTCCTCACTCCTCTTAAGCCATCTCATCAGCAGGGAGAAACCAGCGTGGCCCATCCATTACCACTCTACTCCTCCTAATGCAAACTGTGTGTGTGTGTGTGTGTGTGTGTGTGTGTGTGTGTGTGTGTGTGTGTGTGTGTGTGTGTGTGTGTGTGTGTGTGTGTGTGTGTGTGTGTGTGTGTGTGTGTGTGTGTGTGTGTGTGTGTGTGTTTAGCTAGTCCATCTCTGGCCAGCTGGAGGCTATTTTGACCAGGGCCCCAGGATCCCCGGGAGGTCCTGGTGGACAGGGTAGACCTCCAGCTCCAGGCTCCCAGCCATCACACTGAAACCCTCATGGTTGTTTCCTTACAATTCCTCAGCAGCTACCCACCACTGGGCAGCAGGAAGGATGCTAGTCTAGGCTGTGGAGTCAGTAATGATAACTCACAGCGCTGACTGAGTTCTATTCAGTAAACAGGACCTGCTATCTATCTCTTACTGAGAGATATGAAGGCTGTCAATGTTACACAGTCTGAACAAGATAGGGCTAGCCTGAGAGAGATTGGGCTGGGCTGAGCTGCAGAGGAGAAATCATACTATTTAATGCAGTGCACGTGCTGGGTAGATATGGACTGTGCACGTGCTGTGTAGATATGGACAGTGCACGTGCTGGGTAGATATGGACAGTGCACGTGCTGGGTAGATATGGACAGTGCACGTGCTGGGTAGATTATGGACAGTGCACGTGTTGGGTAGATATGGACAGTGCACGTGCTGGGTAGATATGGACAGTGCACGTGCTGGGTAGATATGGACAGTGCACGTGCTGGGTAGATATGGACAGTGCATGTGCCCGGTAGAAATGCACAGTGCACGTACTGGGTAGATATGGACAGTGCACGTGCCGGGTAGATATGGACAGTGCTCGTGCTGGGTAGATATGGACAGTGCACGTGCTGGGTAGATATGGACAGTGCACGTGCCCGGTAGAAATGCACAGTGCACGTGCTGGGTAGATATGGACAGTGCACGTGCTGGGTAGATATGGACAGTGCACGTGCCCGGTAGAAATGCACAGTGCACGTACTGGGTAGATATGGACAGTGCACGTGCTGGGTAGATATGGACAGTGCACATGCTGGGTAGATTATGGACAGTGCACATGTTGGGTATATATGGACAGTGCTGGGTAGATTATGGACAGTGCACGTGCTGGGTAGATATGGAACGTGCTGGGTAGATATGGACAGTGCACGTGCTGGGTAGATATGGACAGTGCACGTGCTGGGTAGATATGGACAGTGCATGTGCTGGGTAGATTATGGACAGTGCATGTGCTGGGTAGATATGGCACGTGCTGGGTAGATATGGACAGTGCACGTGCTGGGAAGATATGGACAGTGCACGTGCTGGGTAGATATGGACAGTGCATGTGCTGGGTAGATATGACACGTGCTGGGTAGATTATGGACAGTGCAACTGCTGGGTAGATATGGCACGTGCTGGGTAGATATGGACAGTGCACGTGCTGGGTAGATTATGGACAGTGCACGTGCTGGGTAGATATGGACAGTGCACGTGCTGGGTAGATATGGCACGTGCTGGGTAGATTATGGGCAGTGCACGTGCTGGGTAGATATGGCACGTGCTGGGTAGATATGGACAGTGCACGTGCTGGGTAGATTATGGACAGTGCACGTGCTGGGTAGATATGGACAGTGCACGTGCTGGGTAGATATGGACAGTGCACGTGCCGGGTAGATATGGACAATGCATGTGCTGGGTAGATATGGACAGTGTACGTGCTGGGTAGGTTATGGACAGTGCATGTGCTGGGTAGATATGGACAGTGCACGTGCTGGGTAGATATGGACAGTGCACGTGCTGGGTAGATATGGACAGTGCACGTGCCGGGTAGATATGGACAATGCATGTGCTGGGTAGATATGGACAGTGCTTGTGCTGGGTAGATATGGACAGTGCACGTGCCGGGTAGATATGGACAGTGCATGTGCTGGGTAGATATGTTCAAATATATATATATATTTCACCTTTATTTAACCAGGTAGGCCAGTTGAGAACAAGTTCTCATTTACAACTGTGACCTGGCCAAGATAAAGCAAAGCAGTGCGACAAAAACAAAAACACAGAGTTACACATGGAATAAACAAACGTATAGTCAATAACACAATAGAAACATCTATATACAGTGTGTGCAAATGTAGTAAGATTAGGGAGGTAAGGCAATAAATAGGCCGTTGTGGCAAAGTAATTAGAATTGAGTTAACACGAGTGATAGGTGTGCTATGTGCTATGTTTATGTACTATGAGGGAGTTCTTTGTGCTTGTCAAATAAAATATAATTGTATATAATTGTATTGGTTGCATACACATATTTAGCAGATGTTATTGCGGGTGTAGAAAAATGTTTTTGTTGCTTGCTCCAACAGTGCAGTAATATCTAACAATAAACAACAATACACACAAATCTAAAAGTGAAATAATGGAATTAAGAAATATATACAGTACCAGTCAAAAGTTTGGACACACCTACTCAAAAGGGTTTTTCTTTATTTTTACTATTTTCTACTTTGTAGAATAATAGTGAAGACATCAAAACTATGAAAACCCAAAAAGTGTTAAACAAATCAAAGTAGCCACTCTTTGCCTTAATGACAGCTTTGCACACTCTTGGCATTCTCTCAACAGTCTTGAAGGTAATTCCACTTGTTGGCTGTTTTCCTTCACTCTGCAGGCCAACTCATCCCAAACCATCTCAATTGGGTTGAGGTTGTGTATTGTGGAGGCCAGGTCATCTGATGCAGCCCTCCATCACTCTCCTTCTTGGTCAAATAGCCCTTACACAGCTTGGAGGTGTGTTTTTGGTCATTGTCCTGTTGAAAAACAAATGAAAGATGGGATGTATTGACATTATTGTCTGTATGTGGATAGAATATGTAGAATAGAATAGTATATGTACAGCAGTAGTTGAATAGCACGGCCTTGACTGGAATACAGTATATACAAATGAAATTTGCATATGTGTATATACAAAAAAATGTGTATATACAATTGAAAACATGATTAATGTGACCAGTGTTACTTTATTAATATGACTACAGGTTTCCATTATTAATGTGACCAGTGTTACTTTATTAATATGACTACAGTGTTCCATTATTAAAGTGACCAGTGTTCCATTATTAAAGTGACCAGTGTTCCATTATTAATGTGACCAGTGTTACTTTATTAATATGACTACAGTGTTCCATTATTAAAGTGACTACAGTGTTCCATTATTAAAGTGACCAGTGTTCCATTGTTGAAGTGACCAGTGTTCCATTATTAAAGTGACAAGTGTTCCATTATTAAAGTGACTGGTGTTCCATTATTAAAGTGACCAGTGTTCCATTATTAAAGTGACCAGTGTTCCATTATTAAAGTGACCAGTGTTCCATTATTAATGTGACCAGTGTTACTTTATTAATATGACTACAGTGTTCCATTATTAAAGTGACTGGTGTTCCATTATTAAAGTGACCAGTGTTCCATTATTAAAGTGACCAGTGTTCCATTGTTGAAGTGACCAGTGTTCCATTATTAAAGTGACTAGTGTTCCATTATTAAAGTGACCAGTGTTCCATTGTTGAAGTGACCAGTGTTCCATTATTAAAGTGACAAGTGTTCCATTATTAAAGTGACTGGTGTTCCATTATTAAAGTGACCAGTGTTCCATTGTTGAAGTGACCAGTGTTCCATTATTAAAGTGACTGGTGTTCCATTATTAAAGTGACCAGTGTTCCATTATTAAAGTGACCAGTGTTCCATGTTTACAGCATGTACATAGGGCAGCAGCCTTTAAGGTGAGGGTTGAGTAGCCCGGATGGTAGCCGGCTAGTGACAGTGACTAAGCACAGGGCAGCGCACTGGTTGGAGACCGGAAAGTGATGGCCTTGAGATAGAAACAGTTTTTCAGTCTTTCGGTCCCATCTGTACTGACCTCGCCTTTTGGATGATAGCGGGGTGAACAGGCCATGGCTCGGGTGGCTGATGTCCTTGATGATATTTTTGATCTGCCTGTGACACCAGGTACTGTAGGTCTCCTGGAGGGCAGACAGTGTGCCCCCGGTGATGTGTTGGGCAGACCGCACCACCCTCTGTACGCTGCCCTGAGCTTAGTCACTGTCACTAGCCAGCTACCACCGGTTACTCAACCCTCAACCCTGCATTTGCAAAAGGTGCAGTTGCGTACCAGGTGGTGATACAGCCCGACAAGATGCTCTCTGTAAAAGGTTCTGTAAAAGTTTGTGAGGGTCTTAGGGTCCAAGATGATTTTCTACAGCTTCCTGAGGTTGAAGAGGCACTTTTGAGCCTTCTTCACTATACTATCTATGTGGGTGGACCATTTCAGATTGTCAGTGATGTGTACGCCAAGGAACTTGAAGCTTTTCACCTTCTTCATTCGGTCCCGTTGATGTGGATGGGGGGGGGTGCTCCCTCTACTGTCTCCTTACAACCACGATCAGCTCCTTCATTTTGTTGATGTTAAGGGAGAGGTTATTTCCCTGGAACCACTCTGCCAGGGCCCTCATATCCTCCCTGTAGGCTGTCTCATCGTTGTTGGTAATCAGGCCTACTACTGTTGTGCAAACCTGATGATTGAGTTGGAGGCCACGCAGTTATGGGTGAAAAGGGATTATAGGAGGTGGCTGAGCATGCACTCTTGTGGGACCGCTGTGTTCAGGAGCAGCTTAGTCAAGGTGTTGTTTCCTACCTCCACCACCTGGGGGCGGCCCATCAAAAAGTCCAGGAGCCAGTTGCACAGAGCAGGGTTCAAACCCAGAGCCCTGAGCTTAATGATGAGCTTGGAGGTTACTATGGTGTTGAAGACTAAGCTGTAGTCAATAAACAGCATTCTTATAGGTATTCCTCTTGTCCAAATGTGATAGGTCAGTGTGCAGATGGTGTTTGCATCATCCGTGGATCTATTGGGGCGGTATGCAAATTGTAGTGGGTCTAGGGTGTCAGGTAAGGTGGAGGTGGAGGAGATATGGTCCTTAATCAGCCTCTCAAAGCACTTCATGATGACAGAAGTCAAGGCTATGGGGTGATAGTCATTTAGTTCAGTTACCATTGCTTTCTTGGGTACAGGAATAATGGTGGAAATGTTGAAGCAAGTGGGGACAGCAGACTGGGATAAGGAGAGATGGAATATGTCCTTAAACACTCCAGCCAGCTCTTCTCCACATGCTCTGAGGACACAGGTGAGGATGCCATCTGGGCCGGAAGCCTTACGAGGATTAACCAGGTTAAATGTCTTACTCACGTTGGACACGGAGAACGAGAGCCCAGAGTCCTCCGGAGCGGCCCACGTTGCTACAGTACCACTGTGTTATCCTCAAAGCAGGCGAAGAAGGTGTTTAGCCTGTCCGGGAACAAGACGTCAGTGTGGGCGAAGTGGCTGGTTTTCTCTTTGTAATCCGTGACTGTCTGGATTCCCTGCCACATACACATGATCAAAAGTATGTGCTCGTCAAACATCTTTCGACTCTGTCGACTCTTTCGACTCTGTCGACTCTGTCGACTCTGTCAATCACCATATTCTTATCGGCAGACTCAGTAGCCTCGGTTTTTCTGATGACTGCCGTGCCTGGTTCACCAACTACTTTGCAGACAGAGTTCAGTGTGTCAAATCGGAGGGCATGCTGTCCGGTCCTCTGGCAGTCTCTATGGGGGTGCCACAGGGTTCAATTCTCGGGCCGACTCTTTTCTCTGTATATATCAATGATGTTGCTCTTGCTGCGGGCGATTCCCTGATCCACCTCTACGCAGACGACACCATTCTATATACTTCCGGCCCGTCCTTGGACACTGTGCTATCTAACCTCCAAACGAGCTTCAATGCCATACAACACTCCTTCCGTGGCTTCCAACTGCTCTTAAACGCTAGTAAAACCAAATTAATGCTTTTCAACTGTTCGCTGCCTGCACCCGCACGCCTGACTAGTATCACCACCCTGGATGGTTCCGACCTTGAATATGTGGACATCTATAAGTACATAGGTGTCTGGCTAGACTGTAAACTCTCCTTCCAGACTCATATCAAACATCTCCAATCGAAAATCAAATCTAGAGTCGGCTTTCTATTCCGCAACAAAGCCTCCAAGACCCACTGGCTCCAGGTCATCTACAAGTCCATGCTAGGTAAAGCTCCGCCTTATCTCAGTTCACTGGTCACGATGGCAATACTCACCCGTAGCACGCGCTCCAGCAGGTGTATCTCACTGATCATCCCTAAAGCCAACACCTCATTTGGTCGCCTTTCGTTCCAGTTCTCTGCTGCCTGTGACTGGAACGAATTGCAAAAATCGCTGAAGTTGGAGACTTTTATCTCCCTCACCAACTTCAAACATCTGCTATCTGAGCAGCTAACCGATCGCTGCAGCTGTACATAGTCTATCGGTAAATAGCCCACCCATTTTTACCTACCTCATCCCTATACTGTTTTTATTTATTTACTTCTCTGCACTTTTGCACACCAATATCTCTACCTGTACATGACCATCTGATCATTTATCACTCCAGTGTTAATCTGCAAAATTGTAATTATTCACCTACCTCCTCATGCCTTTTGCACACAATGTATATAGACTCTCTTTCTTTCTACTGTGTTATTGACTTGTTAATTGTTTACTCCATGTGTAACTCTGTGTTGTCTGTTCACACTGCTATGCTTTATCTTGGCCAGGTCGCAGTTGCAAATGAGAACTTGTTCTCAACTAGCCTACCTGGTTAAATAAAGGTGAAATAAAACAAAAAATAATTCTCAGGTCAGAGTTCTGTGCAATCCAGTCATGTTCTTCCACACCGATCTCAACAAACCATTTCTTTGTGGACCTCGCTTTGTGCACGGGGCATTTTCATGCTTAAATAGGAAGGGGCCTGGCACGAACCATGAAAAACAGCCCCATTCCTCCTCCACCAAACTTTACATTTGGCGCTATGCATTAGCGCAGGTAGCATTGTCCTGGCATCCGACAAACCCAGATTTGTCCATCGGACTGCCAGATGGTGAAGCTTGATTCATTACTCCAGAGAACACCTTTCCACTGCTCCAGTGTCCAATGGCGGTGAGCTTTACACCACTCCAGCCAACATTACCTTTGTGCATGGTGATCTTAGGCTTGAAACCCATTTCATGAAGCTCCCGACTAACAGTTCTTGTGCTGACATTGCTTCCAGAGGCAGTTTGGAACTCGTATGTGAGTGTTTTTATGCGCTACGCGCTTCAGCGCTCGCCGGTCCCATTCTGTGAGCTTGTGTAGCCTACCACTTCACAGCTGAGCCGTTGTTGCTCCAAGAAGTATCCATCTCACAATAACAGCACTTACAGTTGACCTCGGGCAGCTCTAGCTGGGCAGAAATCGGAGGAACTGACTTGTTGGAATGGTGGCACCCTATGAATAGGTCATAGGGTGCCACGTTGAAAGTCACTGAGCTCTTCAGTAAGGCCATTCTACTGCCAATGTTTGTCTATGGAGATTGCATAGCTGTGTGCTCGATTTATATACTGTACCTGTCTGCAACAGCGGAATCCACTATTTTTGAAGGGGTGTCCACATATATTTATATTTATAGTGTATGTCCCGTGTCTGAGTCGTAGAATTGCGACTCCAATTTGTCTCTGTACTGACGTTTGCCTGTTTGATTGCCTTACGGAGGGCATAGCTGGACTCTTTGTCTGTGTGTGTGTTTGAATGTGTATTGTGTATATAATGTGTTTGTGTGTCTCTGTATTTGTGTGTCTGGGCTTGTGTTAGTGGTGTGCTTACTCATTTTATCTCATGCCAACACAGTAGATGTCTTGGCCCTTGTACAGTCTCTCTAATTGCTCACACAGGAGTGGAGGTTTACTGTTGCTGTATTAATCTATGATGGAGTGCACCTCTAACTCCCTCCTGAGTGTACACACACGCACGCACCCACCCACACACACACACACGCACCCACCCACCACACACACACGCACACACGCACGCACGCACACACCACACACACACACACACACACACACACACACACACACACACACACACACACACACACACACACACACACACACACACCTCCTGAGTCTTCCCTGTGATCTCATTCCCCTGGTGTTGAGCTTGAGTGTGAAAAATGTGTGTGTGTGTGTGTGTGTGTGTGTGCTCCATCTCACCTACGTGTGTGTGTGTACCCTCTTTTCTATGTGTGTGCATCTGTAAGTGTGTGTAAGTGTGTATCACAGCCATCTGGTAATCATTAAAGAGCACTAAAGAACTTCAGGTTCACCTCTCATTTTCATAACTGGAGGTTTTAATGGGGAAACATTGATTATTTCCAGTTTATGCTGGAGCGTAATTGAATGAGACTGCCATAAATTGGGGGGGAGTGTTGTAATGTGTGATGAATGTGCTGGTTCATTGGAGGTGAAGGGAGTGGAGAGCTACGGTGTCTTCATGATTAAGTTTAATTAAAGTCGCTGTTCATAGGTGAGCCAGGGATCAGTGATGAGCCAGGGATCACAACGTAGTGTTAACACAGGTCAGCTGCTGATGACTGATGAGGTAAACAACACAACGTAGTGTTAACACAGGTCAGCTGCTGATGACTGATGAGTTAAACAACACAACGTAGTGTTAACACAGGTCAGCTGCTGATGACTGATGAGTTAAACAACACAACGTAGTGTGAACACAGGTCAGCTGCTGATGACTGATGAGTTAAACAACACAACGTAGTGTTAACACAGGTCAGCTGCTGATGACTGATGAGTTAAACAACACAACGTAGTGTGAACACAGGTCAGCTGCTGATGACTGATGAGTTAAACAACACAACGTAGTGTTAACACAGGTCAGCTGCTGATGACTGATGAGTTAAACAACACAACGTAGTGTGAACACAGGTCAGCTGCTGATGACTGATGAGTTAAACAACACAACGTAGTGTTAACACAGGTCAGCTGCTGATGACTGATGAGTTAAACAACACAACGTAGTGTTAACACAGGTCAGCTGCTGATGACTGGTGAGTTAAACAACACAACGTAGAGTTAACACAGGTCAGTTGCTGATGACTGATGAGATAAACAACACAACGTAGTGTTAACACAGGTCAGCTGCTGATGACTGATGAGTTAAACAACACAATGTAGTGTTAACACAGGTCAGCTGCTGATGACTGATGAGTTAAACAACACAACGTAGTGTTAACACAGGTCAGCTGCTGATGACTGATGAGTTAAACAACACAACGTAGTGTTAACACAGGTCAGCTGCTGATGACTGATGAGTTAAACAACACAATGTAGTGTTAACACAGGTCAGCTGCTGATGACTGATGAGTTAAACAACACAACGTAGTGTTAACACAGGTCAGCTGCTGATGACTGATGAGTTACACAACACAGCGTAGTGTTAACACAGGTCAGCTGCTGATGACTGATGAGTTAAACAACACAACGTAGTGTTAACACAGGTCAGTTGCTGATGACTGATGAGTTAAACAACACAACGTAGTGTTAACACAGGTCAGTTGCTGATGACTGATGAGTTAAACAACACAACGTAGTGTTAACACAGGTCAGCTGCTAATGACTGATGAGTTAAACAACACAACGTAGTGTTAACACAGGTCAGCTGCTGATGACTGATGAGTTAAACAACACAACGTAGTGTTAACACAGGTCAGCTGCTGATGACTGATGAGTTAAACAACACAGCGTAGTGTTAACACAGGTCAGCTGCTGATGACTGATGAGTTAAACAACACAACGTAGTGTTAACACAGGTCAGCTGCTGATGACTGATGAGTTAAACAACCCTGTTGTATGTTACGATGGGTCATCAGAGGATTGCTGGTGACTGGAACGACACCACTTAGCTTTGCTATATATATATATATATATATATATATATATATATTTTAAATATTTTTTGGGGGAGATTAAACTCAGGACTGTTGTCCTGTACAAGTCAAGCTCCGAAACCAACAACTGAGCTAAACACCAAATCACTTTGACAGATTCACCATAGACAAAAGAGTTGAGGTCATTTGTATTTTAAACCAGACCATTCAGGAGATAAATTGGAATGAAACAATTGAAGAGTGACACAATGTATTGCCAATTGTTCCATTTAATTCATCCGCTTTGCTTCCCCAGCACAGCAGCGGAAGAGACACTCACTACCACATCGACAGAATGTTTACCGCTCACTACCACACAGTACCACACAGACACAACAGCCAGGTACGCTAGTAAACTTCTCTTCCTGCCCTAAACTTCTCTTCGTGACCTAATCTTCTCGTCCTGCCCTAAACTTCTCTTCGTGACCTAATCTTCTCTTCCTGCCCTAAACTTCTGGAGATCTCTGCTGTGCACACTTTTCATAGCCCATAACTAACACAACAGAATAAACAGACAATAGATAATCATCAAACTCTTGATTGTTGAAATCAGCTGAAGATAATTCTGGACTGCAACTAAAGCCTGCACACCAAGTATAGGTTTACAAAATCAGAATTGATTTCGTGCAGAAAGGTAAATTAAAATCCCCTGTAGCCTACTTTCATGAAAATTACACCAATAGCCATCTTGTCTACGCCCCACAATGAGAAAGAAATGGAAACAGTAAAGAAATGTCATTTAGGTCGGAGGATATTTACAGCTAGGCTGAGAGTTCCAATTACATGAAGGGAGGGCAAGCTCCTCAGTACAGCCTGCTGTGCAAGCACTCATTACTGACAAGGACAGAGAGAGGGAGGGAAGGAGAGAGGAAGAAAGAGATTGGGGAGGAGAGAGAGCACAGTGAAGAAGAGAGAGATGAGGAGGCGGAGTAGAGGAAGAGAGAGGAGAAGGAGAGAGAGGAGAGGGAGAGGGAGAGAGAGTGGGGCACAGCAACGGACACAGCTAGAGAGCAGAGAAAGAGTGAAGAAGAGAAAGAGGGGGCAAGAGAAAGTGAGAATCACCGAAACAAGAAAAGTCAAGAAAGCAAAAGAAGGTCAAACTGAGTGGGTGTCAACCGCTGAGCAAATATTCTCTGTATATGATGTGCTGAGTATAGAGGGAGAAGGAAAAGGAGAGAATCAGTGGCAGTCCACTTCCCTGCTGCTCTCTACCCCTGGCTGTTAAATAAATGATCAGCTGGTGCTGGGGGTGTTGACTGTAGGGGTGCTGCTGGTGGAGGTGGAGGGAAGGAGGGGGTATAAAATACGCTCTATTCCACCTGTGAACCCCCGGCTGAGGCTTCAGCACCACCAGATGGTCCCCTTGTCCCCTGGTTCTGCGTCAGAGCGCCCCCTGAAGGAGATCTAGAAGTACTGCAAGTCTGAGGGCATCCTTGTACAGTGACTCCCCCCCCTCTCTCTCTGTAACTCTCACTCTCTCTCTCTCACTCTCTCACTCACACAGACAAGTTTAATCTGCAGAGGGGGAATATACTGATCTTCTCTGGAGATGGAGCCTGAGGCTCTGACCTCAATACCCATTCTCTTGTATTACATAGGATCCATGTACACTGAGTGTATTAAACATTGAGAACACCTTCCTAATATTGAGTTGGATCATTGTCTAACTCAATCCTGGACCACAGGGTTCAATTCTCGGGCCGACTCTTTTCTCTGTATATACATCAATAATCAGCTTCAGAGCTGCATCAACGCCATCGGGTGAGTCGCCGACAGAGACATACCACCGCCTCAAGGGTCTCTACCGACGATGGGTTCGACCGGGGGAGAAGACACAGGACGAAATCGGGGAGGTCATCATCCTCGAGCAACTTCTACAAGTTCTACCACACGACATTCGAACCTGGGTCCGAGAGCACGAGCCCAAGGACGGGCTTATGGCGGCCAAGCTTGCACTGCAGTATCTTAATGCACGTAAAGGGGGCCCACCACAACCTGCAGCACCCGCTCCAAGGAGTCTCAGAGACACAAGGGACATCAGAAACGCCAGAGATGGTGGAGGTAACTCTGGGGGTTATGTGTCTGGGAGGGAGGTAAGGGATCATGCAGTTCGCTCTGATGGGAGGGGTCTGACCTGTTTTTACTGCCGGCAGCAGGGGCACAAAGCTTCAATGTGTCCGCTACGTAAATCCAAGCTCTCAGGTTACTGTTATGTACCCAGAGAGGGGGATGGTGTTCAGAATAGACAGACTCGGGAAGGGTCATGCTTGGTACCTGTAAAAGTGGATGGTAAAAGTCTTACTGCAATGATTGACACCGGCAGTTCCCTGTCATTGATCAGAAAAGGTAATGTACCTGTTAATGACATTGATTATGGTCATCAGACACTGATTCAATGTGTCCATGGTGACCAGTCACAGCAGCCCACAGCTGAGCTCACAGTTGAGATTCAGGGTCAGAAATACCTCCTCAAAGTTGGGGTAATGGAGAAGCTACCTTTTGAGATGATTTTGGGGAGGGATGTGCCTGTACTCTCTGATCTGTTGGGAAGTGTGGGGGGTCAGCTATATGAGCAGTCAGTTTGCCAGTCTGATGTTCAGATGGCATGTTCAGTTGTCACTCGTGCCCAGGCCAAAGCTGGTTTACAACCTCTGCCTGACTTGTGTGATAGTCTGTGCGAGGGGGGAACCAAAGGGCCCAGAAAGTCACGCCGCCAGCGGCGTCTTGAGAAGTATGTGGGAACCCCTGTACCTGTTGCTGATGTGTCTGGGTTAGAGGTGCAATGGGATGTTCCACAAAAATTTTCTACACTGCAGAAGTCTGACGCAACCTTGAAATGTTTGTTTGACAAGGCCTTAGCTGGGGACAGTCAATCTTCATGTGGGGGGATTTACACAGTAGACAACCACATACTCTACCTTGGGTCAGAGGCAGATAGCAGGAAGTTGGTGGTGCCATCTACCTGTAGACCACTTGTTCTCAACCTTGCACATACAGTTCCATGGGCAGGCCATCTAGGGCAACATAAGACCTATCTTAGGCTAGGCTCCCGTTTCTTTTGGCCCTCCATGTATACTGATGTACAAGAATACTGCAAATCATGCCCCACGTGCCAGAAAACCAGTGCTGTCCGTAGGTCTGAACGGGCTCCTCTATGTTCACTGCCAGTTATCTCTACCCCATTCAAGAGAATTGCAATGGACATTGTTGGACCCTTGGAGAAGAGTAGTGCAGGTTACAAGTATATATTGGTGATCTGTGACTATGCCACCCGGTTCCCAGAAGCCTTCCCACTCCGTTCCATAACCACTCAAAATAATCAGTGCTCTTGTTCAGCTCTTCTCTCGTGTAGGAATCCCAGATGAAATCCTGATGGACCAAGGGACAAACTTCACCTCGCGACTGATGGTTCAACTCCACCGACAGCTGGGCATTAAAGGCTTGAGGACTACTCCCTACCATCCCCAAACGGATGGGCTCGTAGAGAGATTCAATCAAACGCTCAAGAACATGCTGAGGAAGTTTGTGGCTGACACTGGTAAAGACTGGGATAAGTGGTTACCCTTTCTGCTTTTTGGTTACAGGGAGGTGCCTCAGGCATCGACAGGTTTCTCGCCATTCGAACTCCTCTATGGATGGCCAGTGCAAGGACCACTGGACCTGCTGAAGAAGTGCTGGGAAGGTTCCCCAGTAGCTACCTCAGGACAGGGGATTGTCCAGTATGTCCTCCAGATGCGAGACAGGTTGGAACGGTACTGAGAGGAAGCTAGAGCAAACCTTCAGCAAGCCCAGAAGGCCCAGAAGAGAGGCTATGGCCAGCATGCTCGCCACAGAGAGTTTGAGCCAGGACAGAAAGTCCTGCTACTCCTTCCCTCGTCTACCAGCAAGCTCCTTGCGCAATGGCAAGGACCGTACCTAATCGGGAGGAAGATGGGCCCAGTGACCTACGAGGTGCTGCACCCGGACAAGGGTAAGAAGAAGCAAACCTACCATGTGAACCTTCTCAAGGCCTGGGAGGAGAAAGAGGAACTCTCCAAAGGAAAGTCCTTTCTGGTCCGCAGAGTAGAAGAGGATGAGTCGGATGGGGTCACAGAGGCATGGAAAGAACGAGCAGAAGTCATACTGGCTCACCTGGAAGAAGACAAGCAAGATGAGCTGAAGGGCCAGAGCAGCGAACAGTTTTGACTGGGCTGAGCGGGAACTGTACTTCCTCAGTGGTAGGGAGGCGAGCAGGCCAGAGGTGGATGAACGCAGTGCCCTTGTTTGGGTGTAGGGCCTGATCAGAGCCTGGAGGTACTGAGGTGCCGTTCCCCTCACAGCTCCGTAGGCAAGCACCATGGTCTTGTAGCGGATGCGAGCTTCAACTGGAAGCCAGTGGAGAGAGCGGAGGAGCGGGGTGACGTGAGAGAACTTGGGAAGGTTGAACACCAGACGGGCTGCGGCGTTCTGGATGAGTTGTAGGGGTTTAATGGCACAGGCAGGGAGCCCAGCCAACAGCGAGTTGCAGTAATCCAGACGGGAGATGACAAGTGCCTGGATTAGGACCTGCGCCGCTTCCTGTGTGAGGCAGGGTCGTACTCTGCGGATGTTGTAGAGCATGAACCTACAGGAACGGGCCACCGCCTTGATGTTAGTTGAGAACGACAGGGTGTTGTCCAGGATCACGCCAAGGTTCTTAGCGCTCTGGGAGGAGGACACAGTGGAGTTGTCAACCGTGATGGCGAGATCATGGAACGGGCAGTCCTTCCCGGGAGGAAGAGCAGCTCCGTCTTGCCGAGGTTCAGCTTGAGGTGGTGATCCGTCATCCACACTGATATGTCTGCCAGACATGCAGAGATGCGATTCGCCACCTGGTCATCAGAAGGGGGAAAGGAGAAGATTAATTGTGTGTCGTCTGCATAGCAATGATAGGAGAGACCATGTGAGGTTATGACAGAGCCAAGTGACTTGGTGTATAGCGAGAATAGGAGAGGGCCTAGAACAGAGCCCTGGGGGACACCAGTGGTGAGAGCACGTGGTGAGGAGACGGATTCTCGCCATGCCCCCTGGTAGGAGCGACCTGTCAGGTAGGACGCAATCCAAGCGTGGGCCGCGCCGGAGATGCCCAACTCGGAGAGGGTGGAGAGGAGGATCTGATGGTTCGCAGTATCGAAGGCAGCTGATAGGTCTAGAAGGATGAGAGCAGAGGAGAGAGAGTTAGCTTTAGCAGTGCGGAGCGCCTCCGTGATACAGAGAAGAGCAGTCTCAGTTGAATGACTAGTCTTGAAACCTGACTGATTTGGATCAAGAAGGTAATTCTGAGAGAGATAGGGGGAGAGCTGGCCAAGAACGGCACGTTCAAGGGTTTTGGAGAGAAAAGAAAGAAGAGATACTGGTCTGTAGTTGTTGACATCGGAGGGATCGAGTGTAGGTTTTTTCAGAAGGGGTGCAACTCTCGCTCTCTTGAAGACGGAAGGGACGTAGCCAGCGGTCAGGGATGAGTTGATGAGCGAGGTGAGGTAAGGGAGAAGGTCTCCGGAAATGGTCTGGAGAAGAGAGGAGGGGATAGGGTCAAGCGGGCAGGTTGTTGGGCGGCCGGCCGTCACAAGACGCGAGATTTCATCTGGAGAGAGAGGGGAGAAAGAGGTCAGAGCACAGGGTAGGGCAGTGTGAGCAGAACCAGCGGTGTCGTTTGACTTAGCAAACGAGGATCGGATGTCGTCGACCTTCTTTTCAAAATGGTTGACGAAGTCATCTGCAGAGAGGAGGAGGGGGGGGGGGGATTCAGGAGGGAGGAGAAGGTGGCAAAGAGCTTTCTAGGGTTAGAGGCAGATGCTTGGAATTTAGAGTGGTAGAAAGTGGCTTTAGCAGCAGCGACAGAAGAGGAAAATGTAGAGAGGAGGGAGTGAAAGGATGCCAGGTCCGCAGGGAGGCGAGTTTTCCTCCATTTCCGCTCGGCTGCCCGGAGCCCTGTTCTGTGAGCTCGCAATGAGTCGTCGAGCCACGGAGCGGGAGGGGAGGACCGAGCCGGCCTGGAGGATAGGGGACATAGAGAGTCAAAGGATGCAGAAAGGGAGGAGAGGAGGGTTGAGGAGGCAGAATCAGGAGATAGGTTGGAGAAGGTTTGAGCAGAGGGAAGAGATGATAGGATGGAAGAGGAGAGAGTAGCGGGGGAGAGAGCGAAGGTTGGGACGGCGCGATACCATCCGAGTAGGGGCAGTGTGGGAAGTGTTGGATGAGAGCGAGAGGGAAAAGGATACAAGGTAGTGGTCGGAGACTTGGAGGGAGTTGCAATGAGGTTAGTGGAAGAACAGCATCTAGTAAAGATGAGGTCGAGCGTATTGCCTGCCTTGTGAGTAGGGGGGGAAGGTGAGAGGGAGAGGTCAAAAGAGGAGAGGAGTGGAAAGAAGGAGGCAGAGAGGAATGAGTCAAAGGTAGACGTGGGGAGGTTAAAGTCGCCCAGAACTGTGAGAGGTGAGCCGTCCTCAGGAAAGGAGCTTATCAAGGCATCAAGCTCATTTATGAACTCTCCGAGGGAACCTGGAGGGCGATAAATGATAAGGATGTTAAGCTTGAAAGGGCTGGTAACTGTGACAGCATGGAATTCAAAGGAGGCGATAGACAGATGGGTAAGGGGAGAAAGAGAGAATGACCACTTGGGAGAATGATACACATGCGTAACATACCCACATATATATATATAAATACATACATAAATACATACATGTACATGTACATACATGTACATACACATACATGCAGTGTATATATACACAGACATATCTTTTTCAAATGTATTTTCCTATATTATTTTCCGCTAACCCTACCACCCCTTGCCTAATTGCAGTAAACTAATGAACGACAACACTTAGGCTTCTACTTCCAGCTTATATACAATATATACATTTTAAGGACACAATCAATTTCATAATAGTTATGTTTTTTTTCTGTTCTTCTTCAACCCTCAACCTCTCCCATCTATTTCTGGAAGACCTTTCCCTTCACTCAGTACTTTGTTGAAGCCCCTTTGGCAGCGATTACAGCCTCAAGTCTTCTTGGGTATGACGGTACAAGCAGGTCTCTCCAGAGATGTTTGATCGGGTTCAATTCTCTGGCAGGAACACTCAAGGACATTCAGAGACTTGTCCCGAAGCCAATCCTGCGTTGTCTTGGCTGTGTGCTTTGGGTCGTAGGCCTGTTGGAAAGTGAACTTTCACCCCAGGAAGAGGTCCTGAGCGCTCTGGAGCAGGTTTTCATCAAGGATCTCTCTGTACTTTGCTCTGTTCATCTGTCCCTTGATCCTGACTAGTCTCACAGTCCCTTCCGCTGGAAATAATACCCACAGCAAGATGTTGCTACCACCCTGCTTCATCGTAGGGATGGTGCCAGGTTTCCTCCAGAAGTGACACTTGGCATTCAGGCCAAAGTGTTCAATCTTGGTTTCATCAAACTTCATCACTCTAACATAAAGGCCTGATTGGTGGAGTGCTGCAGAGATGGTTGTCCCTCTGGAAGGTTCTCCACAGAGGAACTCTAGAGCTCTGTCAGGGTGACCATCAGGTTCTTGGTCACCTCCGTAACCAAGGCCCTTCTCCCCCCAATCTCTCAGTTTGGCCGGGCGGCCAGCTCTAGGAAGAGTCTTGGTGGTTCCAAACTTCTTCCATGGAAGCCACTGTGTTCTTGGGGACCTTCAATGCTGCAGAAATGTTTTGGTACCATTCCCCAGATCTGTGCCTCGACACAATCAAGTCTTGGAGCTCTACGGACATTTCCTTCGATCTCATGACTTGGTTTTTGCTCTGACATGCTATGTCAACTCTGGGACCTTATAGATAGGTGTGTGCCGTTCCAAATCCTGTCCAATCAATTGAATTTACCACAGGTGGACTGCAATCAAGTTGAAGAAACATCTCAAGGCTGATGGAAACAGGATACACTTGAGCTTAATTTCAAGTCTCATAGCAAAGGTTCTGAGTACTTATGTAAATAAGGTAGTTAAATGAAATTGAAAACATTTCTAAACACCTGTTTTCACTTTGTCATTGTGTTATTGTGTGTAGATTGCTGAGGATTTTGAATAAGGATGTAATGTTAAAAAAGGTGGAAAAAGTCAAGACGCCTGAATACTTCCCGAAGGCGCTGTATTTCTTCTGTCTTGCCTATTCACCCTCTGAATGGCACACATACACAATTCATGTCTCAGTTGTCTCAGGTTAAATAAAGAATGAATTTTAAGCCTTGTCTCCTCCCCTTCATTTTCACTGATTGAAGTGTATTTAACAGGTGAAATCAATAAGAGATGATAGCTTTCACATGGTCAGTCTGTCATGGAAAGAGCAGGTGTTCCTAATATTATGTAGACTGGAAACGATACAGGCAAGCCATAGCGACAGACAGAACACAGTAATACAGTCACGGTGTGTGTGTATGTGTGCGCGACTTGTTTAGTCTGTGTGTGAGTGTGTGTGTGTGTTTGTGTGTGCGACTTGTTAATAAGTCTGTGAGTGTATGTGTGTGCATTCATGTGGTTTAAAAATTGCATTTTCTTTTCTTTCTAGGCTCTTGGCACATTCATAGAGGTTAAATCAGTCAGTCTTTAACAGCTGATAGATTTTCCTGTGAGGGAAAAGCGACTCACCAGGACCTCACAAGAGCTGGTCAATAAAGACTATTAGATAGAGAAACAACACCTCTCAGCTGGAGCCTACATCCGTCAAACACTCACTGTCTGCCTGCCTTTTATCTGAACTAGAAGAAACAAAACTGCACTGAGGAAAATATAAATGCAACATACAACAATTTCAAAGATTTTACTGAGTTACAGTTCATATAAGGAGATGAGTCAATTGAAATAAATCCATTAGGCCCTAATCTTCACATGACTGGGAATACAGATATGCATCTGTTGGTCACAGATGCCTTAAAAAAAAGTTAGTGGCATGGATCAGAAAACCAGTCAGTATCTGGTGTGACCACCATTTGCCTCATGCAGCGTGACACATCTCGTTCACATAGAGTTGATCAGGCTGTTGATTGTGGCCTGTGGAGTGTTGTCCCACTCCTCTTCAATGGCTGTGCAAAGTTACTGGATATTGGCAGGAACTGGAACACGCTGTCGTACACATCGATCCAGAGCATCTCAAACATGCTCAATTAGTGACATGTCTGGTGAATATGCAGGCCATAACTGGGACATTTTCAGTATCCAGAAATTGTCTACAAATCCTTGCGAAATGGGGCTGTGCATTATCATGCTGAAACATGAAGTGATGGCGGTGGATGAATGGCACAACAACGGACCTCAGGATCTCGTCACGTTAGATCTGTGTGCATTCAAATTGCCATAGATAAAATGCATTGTGTTATTGTCCATAGCTTATGCCTGTTCTTACCATAACCCCTCCGCCACCATGGGGAACTCTGTTCAACGGTGATATCAGAAAGTTGCTCGCCCACACAACGCCATACATGCTGTCTGTCATCTGCCCGGTACAGTTCATTCATCCGTGAAAAGCACACTTCTCCATCGTGTCAGTGGCCATCGAAGGTGAGCATTTGCCCCCTGAAGTCAGTTACGACGCCGCACTGCAGTCAGGTCAAGACCCTGGTGAGGACGACGAGCACGCAGATGAGCGGTTTCTGAAAATAGGTTTCTGACAGTTTGTGCAGATATTCTTCGGTTGTGCAAACCCACAGTGTCATCAGCTGTCTGGGTGGCTACTCAGACGATCCCTCAGGTGAAGAAGCCAGATGTGGAGGTCCTGGGCTGGCGCGGTTACATGTAGTCTGCGTTTGTGAGGCTGGATGGACATACTGCCAATTTCACAAAAACGACATTGGAGGAGGTGCTTATGGTAGAGAAATGAACATTAAATTATCTGGCAATAGGTCTGGTGGACTTTCCTTCAGTCTCATGCAGCACAACACAATTGCACACTCCCTCAAAACTTGACACATATGTGGCATTGTATTGTGTGACAAAACCGCACATTTTAGTGTGGCCTTTTATTGTCCCCAACACTAGGTGCACCTGTGTAATGATCATGCTATTTAATCAGATCCTTGATTTGCCACACCTGTCAGGTCAATTGATTATCTTGGCTAAGGATAAATGCTCACTAACAGGGATGTAAACAAATTTGTGCACAACATATGAGAGAAATAAAGTTTTTGCGTGTTTTGAAAATTTCTTGGATATTTTATGTCAGCTCATTAAACATGGGATCAACACTTTACATGTTTGTTGCGTTAATATTTTTGTCCAGTATACATTTTTATTCTCATTGAATTGTCTTACTTCATCTGTCTTTTTACAAACTTACTCTCTATAATACCATACACACTCTCTCTCTCTCGTAGTGCATGCTGGGAGTTTTTTGGAGTTTGAGTGTTTGGTGTGGAGGGCTCTATCCTAACTAACTTTCTTGATTCTTTTCTTTACATGTTATTTTCTATGGTGGAGGGTTAATGCAATATTTGTTTTAGCGGTATCCACAGTTTTTTTCAAAGTTAGGGTGGAAGAGGACAGAGTAACTTTCCTGGGGTTTGGAAGGTGTGGTGTGCGCGATGGCTTCTCAGCCTAGTGTGGAGGAAACGCTGTCGGTACGGCATGGATTCAGGTGTGTTCCTGAGAATGGAGTTAAGGTGGAGGAGGTTCTGCTCGCGGTCGGTGAACAGGTAGGAGCTGAATTTATACATTCTGCTTCTAGAATGAACAAAGCTGTGGTTGTGTTCATGAAAAGGGCCTATTTGGTTGGTAGGCTAATTGCTAGCGGAATATTTGTAAGGGATGTGTTGGTTTCAATTTCACCTCTCTCTACCCCTTCAACAAGAGTGGTTGTCGCAAATTTGCCTCCGTTTATTACCGATGATCAAATCAGGAAAGAGCTGAGTCGTTTTGGTAAGTTTGCTAGCGGTTTTCGTGTACTGTCAGCAGGCTTTCAGGCAGATGCCGTTAAGCACGTTGTTTCGTTCAGGAGGCAAGTGTTTATGTTTCTGAACAACAATGAGCAACAACTAAATGTGCATTTCAAAGGGAGGCATGGGGAGGGGCTCTATGCAGGGTTTGCCAGCACAGATAGTCTACGGTGTTTTGAGTGTGGGGATAAGAGATTTGCGTGCCCACATAAAGCCCGTAGACAAGGTGAGGGTACAAGCGCTAGTGGGGGAAATCAAGGTCAAGGTGCAGGGGGTAAGGAGATGCAGGCAGCAGAAGCTGGGCCTAGTCATGCCAGGGAAGGTGGTGTAGATGAGGCTGGGCCTAGTCAGGCTAGAGATGGTGGTGTAGATGAGGCTGGGCCTAGTCAGGTTAGAGATGGGGGTGTCGCTGCGGCTGGGTCTAGTCAGGCTATGGATCGTGGTGTAGCGGAGGCTGGGCCTAGTCAGGCTATGAATGGTGGTGTAGCGGAGGCTGGGTCTAGTCAGGCTAGAGATGGTGGTGTAGCGGAGGCTGGGTCTAGTCAGGCTAGAGATGGTGGGGTAGCGGAGGCTGGGTCTAGTCAGGCTATGGATCGTGGTGTAGCGGAGGCTGAGTCTAGTCAGGCTAGAGATGGTGGGGTAGCTGAGGCTGGGCCTAGTCAGGCTAGAGATGGTGGTATAGCGGAGGCTGGGTCTAGTCAGGCTAGAGATGGTGGTATAGCGGAGGCTGGGTCTAGTCAGGCTAGAGATGGTGGTGTAGCTGAGGCTGGGTCTAGTCAGGCTAGAGATGGTGGGGTAACTGAGGCTGGTTCTAGTCAGGCTAGAGATGGTGGTGTAGCGGAGGCTGAGTCTAGTCAGGCTAGAGATGGTGGGATAGCTGAGGCTGGGTCTAGTCAGGCTAGAGATGGTGGGATAGCTGAGGCTGGGTCTAGTCAGGCTAGAGATGGTGGGGTAGCTGAGGCTGGGCCTAGTCAGGCTAGAGATGGTGGTATAGCGGAGGCTGGGTCTAGTCAGGCTAGATATGGTGGTGTAGCTGAGGCTGGGTCTAGTCAGACTAGAGATGGTGGGGTAGCTGAGGCTGGGTCTAGTCAGGCTAGAGATGGTGAGGTAGCGGAGGCTGGGTCTAGTCAGGCTAGAGATGGTGGGGTAACTGAGGCTGGTTCTAGTCAGGCTAGAGATGGTGGTGTAGCGGAGGCTGAGTCTAGTCAGGCTAGAGATGGTGGGATAGCTGAGGCTGGGCCTAATCATGCTAGGGAGGGTGGTGTAGATGATTCTGGGCCTAATCATGCTAGGGAGGGTGGTGTAGATGATTCTGGACCTAGTCATGCTATGGAGGATGGTGTAGATGATGCTGGGTCTAGTCAGGTTATTCTAGTGGATGAGGAGAGTATAGTGGGGAAGTGTAAGAGATTAGGGGGGGGGGGGGGGGGTCAGGTGGAAAAGGAAAAAGATGTGGACAAAATCACCATGGAAATGTTGCCTGTTGCTGTGGGTGATGCCCTGACCAGAGAGGAAGGGCAGGTGGTCAGGGTGGGAGATAGAGATGAGGAAAGTGAGTCTGAGGATGAGGAGTTATTTTTTTCAGACTCCTCTTCAATGGGTCCCGGAGCTGACAGCCAGTCAAGCAGAAGGGTCTAAGTACACGTTGAGAGAATTGACAAGGTTCCTGAATGAGACCAAGGGGAAAAAAGTTAATCTTGAGGCTTTTTTTCTGATCCGAGAAAGTTTGTAAGATCAGTACAACATGTCATGAAAAATGAGGGGCATGGTGTCCTCTCACCCAGGAAACGCTTTAGGTTGGAAGTGGGTCACAAAAGTGCGTAAAGGTTTACTTTCAGACACGTTTAGATGTATATTTTCTTTCTGACACTGAGGCTTTTGAGCTTTGCTATTGGTCTCTTTCTCTGCTGGCTTTTCTCCCACTTCTTATGGAGACTCTTTGGGTAGGCTCGCTCAATATAAATGTCGCCAGAGATGTGAAAAGAGGAGTATGTTGGGTGAATATGTAAAAAAAAAAAAGTACAGGTGTTGTTTCTGCAGGAGACGCATAGTGATGTGATGAATGAAGTCGATTGGGGGCTCTGGTGGAAAGGGGCAAGTGTGTTGAGCCATGGGACAAATGTTAGTGCAGGGATGGCAGTCCTTTTTGCACTGGGTCTGTCTGTAAAACGTTGCTCCTCAAAGGTGTGTAGGGGTAGGCTGCTTGTTGTAAAAGCAGAAATTAACAACATGGGTTTTGTCTTTATAAATATGTATGCACCTAACACAGGGAGAGAAAGAGTGGTTCTATTTGGGAGTCTTAGACAGGAACTCTCACAGGTAGCACCTGAGGAGACGCTGGTGGTCGGCAGGGACTGGAACTGTACAATGGATTTGACAAAAGACAGATGGGGAAGAGCCTCATTCAGTGTCAGTGGGAGTGTTAAGGGACATCATTAATCAGTTCAACCTAGTGGATGTTTGGAGAACTAAACATCCAAACACAAGACAGTATACATGGGTGAAGGTTTTTGGGGCTAGGGTGAGTGCAGCCCGACTTGATCGGTTTTAAATGTCTAGGTATCGGAGCAATAGGCTGCTGGGCGCTACCATTCTCCCGGTGGGATTTTCGGATCATCACATAACCATGGCTCGGCTGTCTTTCACCAGGGCCCCGGCAGGCATCTTATTGGAAGTTCAATGTAAAGCTCTTACAAGATGCCACTTTTTTCTCAGGTTTCCAGACCTTTTGGGAAAGGTGGGGGCAGCGAAGAGAGGAGTATGAGTCTCTGAGTCAATGGTGGGATGTGGGGAATGTCCAAATTTGGCTTTTCTGTCAACAGTACACAGCTCTCTCATCCTCAGAGGCTAGGAGAGTATTGGGGGAACTAGAGCGTTGTATTAGTGAGATGGAGGTAACAATGGTGGGGCAAGGCAATGTATGCCTCCAGGCTAATTTAGCTGAATTACGTAGGGACCTGGGCAGTTTTTTCCAGGTTAAAGCAGTTGGAGCACTTGTAAGAGCTAGGTTCTCCATGCTCAAGGAGATGGATGCTCCCAGGTCCTTCTTCTTTGTTTTGGAAAGACAGAGTGGTGAAGCCAAGAGTATGCATTGTCTACGGCTGTCTGATGGGTGGATGACCTCTGTGGTGGGGGAGATGTGGGAGTGGTCTGTGGAGTATTATACTGAGTTGTATAGGGCAGAAGTGTGTTATCCTATGTGTGCTCAAGTCTTGTTCGCAGGACTCCCTAAGCTCTCTCTGGCACAGAGGGATGAAATGGACATTCCTCTGTTGTCCCATGAACTGGCAGAGGCCGTAACCCAGATGTCCCCCTGTCGTGCACCGGGGGTCGATGGACTCCCAGCGGAGTTAATAAAAAATTCAGGGGAATAATTGGACAGGATTTCTTTTGCGTGTTGCGTGAATGCGTCGAGGTAGGAGAGTTGCCGATGAGCGACTCTGACTCTCCCATAAAAGCGGACTTGTGTGAACTTAAGAACTGGAGGCCTATGGCATTACTCTGTGCGGACTACAAGATATTTGCCAAAGTCCTCTCTAACAGACTGAAGTCCCATCTGTACTCGATAGTACATAAGGACCAAACATATTGTGTACCGGGACGCTCAATCACGGACAACTTGTTCTTAATTAGGGACATGTTGGACTTGTCGAGAGGTTATAATGTGAACTTTGGACTTGTCTCTTTAGATCAAGAGAAGGCTTTTGATAGAGTGGACCATGAGTATCTGTTTAATGTGATGTCTGTGTTTGGGTTTGGGAAGAGTATTTTGACATGTGTGAAGCTGTTGTATGCTGGGGCGTCATGTATAGTCAAGGTGGGAGGGGGACTCAGTAGGCCAGTCTGGGTGAGACGGGGCATTAGGCAAGGATGCCCTCTATCTGGGCAGTTATACACATTAGCCATTGAGCCTTTTTTAGGACTGTTACGCAGGAGACTGCAGGGAGTGTGCTGGACAGGAATGGATGTGGTGACAGGCATAGCAGTGTCAGCATATGCAGATGATGTTTCTGTGATGATCAGGATATGCAGGCATTAGAGACCAGTCTGAAGGTGTACGAGGGAGCTTCATCAGCTAAGGTAAACTGGGGAAAGAGCAAAGCTCTGTTATGTGGGGCATGGGGGGATAGGGCTACTCCTCTGCTTCCAGGGGTTTGCAGTGGGGTTGTGAAGGGCTTAACGTGTTGGGGGTGTACCTGGGCTTGGAGAAGTGGGTAACTGGCCAGGTGGAGGTGGCTGGCCAGGTGGAGGTGGCTCCTGTCCCAAGTGTCATATAGAGGGAAGGTGCTGATAATTAACAACCTGGTAGCATCTTCCCTGTGGCATAAACTGTCTGTCCTCAGCCCCCCCGCCGGTCTGCTCGCAGACCTGCAACGCAAGCTGGTGGACTTCTTCTGGTCGGACCATCACTGGCTGAAGGCAGCAGTGTTGTACATGACCGTTCACGAAGGAGGACAGGCTAGTGGAACTGGAGAGCAGGATGGCTGCTTTCAGCCTAAAGGCGGTGCAGAGACTGCTGTACCATGCTGATGTTGGCTGGAGGGAGCCAGCATGCGCGCTGCTGAGGAGAGCTGGCGGATTAGGGTTAGACCGGCAGCTGTTCCTCATGAAGCTGGAGAGGCTGAGTACAGCAGGTCTCTCAGATTTTTACTCTGCAATGCTGAGGGCCTGGCAGCTGCTAAGGCCCATACGAGAAGGGGGTGTGGAGCCTGGGCTATGGGTGTGGGAGGAGCATATGTTACACAACCCAGCCATCCCTTTGAGATCGGTTCAGTCGGCCACCCTGCAGAGGCAACTGATGGCAGGGGGTTTACAAAGACTGGGTGACCTGAGACTGCTGGGAGAGGAGGGGTGGAAAACCCCGGAAGTCCTGGCACAACAAACAGGAATAACGTCTCTTAGGCTGCTGGAGAGATTCCTGGAGGAGGTCCAGGAGGCACTGTCTGAGCAGGTAAGAGGGATGTTTGAGCAGCCAAAGGGGGAGGGGCCACCACTGCAGGTGACGGCAGAGACTGGAGACTTTAACACTCCAATCACCACCTTCCGAGCCTGGGGATAGAGTTTGAGGATGTGGGAGGTCATAAGCCCAATTTGTAAGTCATAAGAGCGTCTGCTCTGTAAATGTAAATGAAAAAGTGAAAGTGAAACATTAGGAGCCTAACAGGAGTGAAGGCACATCAGTGGCAGGGTGTATGTGGGGCGGACAGTGTGGTGGGTTTTAGGTGGAGGGGGCTCTACAAACCCCCAGTACCAAAGAGGTCAGGGGACCTCCAGTGGAGGCTTCTACATGGAGCCCTGGCCACTAACTGCTGGTTGGTACGGTTTGAACCGGCAATCGGGCAGTGGTGTCCTTTCTGTGTTATGAGAGAAACTGTGATTCATGTGTTTTCTGTGTGCACCAGGCTAATGCCTTTAATGTCTCTGGTGGAATGTATGTGTGAGAGGTTGGGGGTGGTTTTTACTGTAGGGATGTTTATAATGGGGTACAGGTATTCAAGTAAGGAGAAGGCCAAATGTGTTTTGTTGAATTTTCTGTTTGCTCAGGCAAAGTTAGCTATTTGGCTCACAAGGAGGAACAGGGTCAAAGGTGGGGGGGATAACAGACCATTTACTATTGTTTAATGGGATGGTCTCTGCGCGCCTTAGGGTGGAATTTGAGTTCTATAAAATGTGTAGAGATGTTTGAGGAGATCTGGTGTGTTGGGGGGTCTGTCTGTGTAGCTGGGGAAGATGTTTTGGATATACAGTTGTAGGAGTGGGTATTGTGATGTTGGTTTGTATCATGTGGTAGATCGAAAGGTGAGTATGGTAAATGTATGCAGTACAGGATATATTTTTCAGTACAGTATATTTTATTTTTTTATTTTTAATTAAGTGGGGGGTGAGTTTTAAATTAAATGAGTTTGTTTAAATAAAGAAAGTCAGTCTCTCTCTCTCTCCTCTCTCCATTTCACACCCATCTTAGTTTGTTTGTCCCTAATCACATATATTAGACATATCAAGTACACAAGAAAATGGATTCAAACAAAAATATTTTGTTGCATGAATTAATATGGCTGAAAATATCAACAACTGAACACACATTGCATCACTCTGAAAGATCACAAGACAACTCATAAACACTGTCCAAAAACACATCAACAGCCAAACAGAAACTGTATCCCAACGTAGAAACAATGTCCACAGGCAAACCATGCTTGACTGAAGTCTATGATACTAGGACAGAGAGGCACATGGTGCTGGCAAAGATAAATAGTTATAACCTGAGGGCTCTATTCAGTCTGTACTGCTAAAGCGTTAGAAATGAATCATTTCTGATTGAGCCGACATATACAAGTGTACACTACCGTTCAAAAGTTTGGGGTCACTTAGAAATGTCCTTGTTTTTGAAAGAAAATCATATTTTTGGCCCATTAAAATAACCTCAAATTGATCAGAAATACAGTGTAGACATTGTTAATGTTGTAAATTACTATTGTAGATGATTTTTAATGGAATATCTACATAGGTGTACTGAGGTCCATTATCTGCAACCATCACTCCTGTGTTCCAATGGCATGTTGTGTTAGCTAATCCAGGTTCATCATTTTTAAAGGATAATTGATCATTAGAAAACCCTTTTGCAATTATGTTAGCACAGCTGAAAACTGTCATTCTGATTAAAGAAGCAATAAAACTGGCCTTCTTTAGACTGGAGCATCAGCATTTGTGTAGACATTGTTAATGTTGTAAATGACTATTGTAGCTGTAAACGGCAGATTTTTTAATGGAATATCTACATAGGTGTACAGAGAACCATTATCAGCAACCATCACTCCTGTGTTCCAATGGTACGTTGTGTTAGCTAATCCAAGTTTATCATTTTAAAAGTCTAACTGATCATTAGAAAACCTTTTTGCAATTATGTTAGCACAGCTGATAACTGTTGTTTTGATAAAAAAGAAGCAATACAACTGGCCTTCTTTAGACTAGTTGAGTATCTGGAGCATCAGCATTTATGGGTTCGATTACAGGCTCAAAATGGCCAGAAACAAAGACCTTTCTTCTAGAAATCTTCAGTCTATTCTTGTTCTGAGAAATGAAGGCTATTCCATGCGAGAAATTGACAAGAAATTGTAGATCTCGTACAACGCTGTGTACTACTCCCTTCACAGAACAGCGTAAACTGGCTCTAACCAGGATAGAAAGAGGAGTGGGAGGCCCCGGTGCACAACTGAGCAAGAGGACAAGTACATTAGTGTCTAGTTTGAGAAACAGACACCTCGCAAGTCCTCAACTAGCAGCTTCATTAAATAGTACCCGCAAAACACCAGTCTCAATGTCAACAGTGAAGAGGCGACTCCGGGATGCTGGCCTTCTAGGCAGAGTTCCTCTGTCCAGTGTCTGTGTTCTTTTGCCCATCTTAATCTTTTCTTTTTATTGGCTAGTCTGAGATATGGCTTTTTCTTTGCAGCTCTGCCTAGAAGGCCACCATCCTGGAGTCGCCTCTTTACTGACATGTTCCATTCAAATCAGCCATTTCCAGTTACAATCGTCATTTACAACATGAACAATGTCTGCAATGTATTTCTGATCAATTTGATGTCATTTCATTGGACAAAATGTGCTTTTCTTTAAAAAACGAGGACATTTCTAAGTGACCCCATACTTTTGAACGGTAGTGTACAGGGGAATGCAGTTTCCGTTATTTGCGGAACATTGCCTTTACATTTCAATCACGGATTCAATACGGATTGAATTGAGCCCCAGGGCTTTGTATGCTGCATACAGTACACAACCTGTTGCTGTCTACTGCAACTCACCTGTTTTTATATGTGACAGCATGTACATTCTTCCATAGCCTCAGTAGCCTCTGAAGTTTCACCATACTTTAACAGATCGGGAAGAGAGAGTGCTTGTTTAAAGCCAAAAACCAAAAATTCTTTCAAGCCAAACTTTTACCATAGCTCAAATGAGGTTCATTAAAATGCATCATTAAAAGTACACATCGCATACAGGCACCTTTTAAATTGGAGAAAGTATCCTTTCATGATCTAACCACATTTCGGTGTAGATCTGAGGTGAGTAGTGATGGTGTGAGGTGATTGAGGCTAAAATGTGATCTGTATTCTGAGTCTGTATGTATATCAGGAGTAAACTGACACAGATGGGATTAAATGTGGTCAATGCCGTTAGTGTGTATTTAATTTGAAAGGATTATATTAAGTTACCGTGATAATTACTACATGGTTTAAGCATGAGGGTTTATCATCAGGTCATTTCTCAACAATGCACACATTCCGGCAAACACTCGCTCATACACATACAGGCACATAGACATTCACACACCAGAGGAGGCTAGTGGGAGGATCTACAGGAGGACAAGCACATTGTAATGGCTGGAATAGAATCAATGGAATCAATAGAATCAATGGAATCAATAGAATCAACTCAAACATGGTTTTTATACCGTTTTATGCATTTCATTCCAGTCTTCACAATGATCCTGTCCTCCTCAAGCTCCTCTCACACACACACATACACACACGCGTGCACACACACGCACATGCTCACCCTCCTAACTGACCTTTCGAATAATGCGATGGAGGCCTCTGGGATTGTGTTATTGTTGAGGCTAATTGCCACTGATAACGTGATGAATTCCACAATAATGTGAACTTCTTATCTGACAGTCGGGGTTGAGGCTGAGGCTTAATAAACCATTAGCACAACAAACAACACTGTCACACTGGCATGTACTAGGCCTGAAGACTAGGCCACACACACACATGGCCAATAACTGATAAAGGTCCATGCAATTACTGTACTATAACAGAGAGGTGTGTCTGTCTGTCTGTCTGTCTGTCTGAGACGATCAGAGATGGATGAAAAAAGAGTGAGTATGATTTGGAAATTAGTGAACAAATAAAGATGTTTGTTATTTGAAATCGAAGTTAGTTGAATAAGAATCAGTAGCAGAGTGAAGGGTTGTATGTAATATTAAGCAGTAGAAAAGTGAAGGGGTTATTTGTAATAGGAAGCAGCAAGATTGTGAAGGGGTTGTATGTAATAGGAAGCAGTAGCAGAGAGAAGGGTTGTATGTAATATTAAGCAGTAGCAAAGTGAAGGGGTTATTTGTAATAGGAAGCAGTAGCAGAGTGAAGGGGTTGTTTGTAATAGGAAGAGGTAGCAGAGTGAAGGTGTAGTATGTAATATTAAGCAGTAGCAGAGTGAAGGTGTGGTATGTAATATTAAGCAGTAGCAGAGTGAAGGTGTGGTATGTAATATTAAGCAGTAGTAGAGTGAAGGTGTGATATGTAATATTAAGCAGTAGCAGAGTGAAGGTGTGGTATGTAATATTAAGCAGTAGCAGAGTGAAGGTGTGATATGTAATATTAAGCAGTAGCAGAGTGAAGGGGTTTTATGTAAAAGGAAGCAGTAGCAGAGTGAAGGTGTGGTATGTAATATTAAGCAGTAGCAGAGTGAAGGTGTGATATGTAATATTAAGCAGTAGCAGAGTGAAGGGGTTGTATGTAAAAGGAAGCAGTAGCAGAGTGAAGGTGTGGTATGTAATATTAAGCAGTAGCAGAGTGAAGGGGTTGTATGTAAAAGGAAGCAGTAGCAGATTGAAGGTGTGGTATGTAATATTAAGCAGTAGCAGAGTGAAGGGGTTGTATGTAAAAGGAAGCAGTAGCAGAGTGAAGGTGTGGTATGTAATATTAAGCAGTAGCAGAGTGAAGGTGTGGTATGTAATATTAAGCAGTAGCAGAGTGAAGGGGTTGTATGTAAAAGGAAGCAGTAGCAGAGTGAAGGGGTTGTATGTAAAAGGAAGCAGTAGCAGAGTGAAGGTGTGATATGTAAAAGGAAGCAGTAGCAGAGTGAAGGGGTTGTATGTAAAAGGAAGCAGTAGCAGAGTGAAGGTGTGATATGTAATATTAAGCAGTAGCAGAGTGAAGGGGTTGTATGTAAAAGGAAGCAGTAGCAGAGTGAAGGTGTGGTATGTAATATTAAGCAGTAGCAGAGTGAAGGTGTGGTATGTAATATTAAGCAGTAGCAGAGTGAAGGGGTTGTATGTAAAAGGAAGCAGTAGCAGAGTGAAGGGGTTGTATGTAAAAGGAAGCAGTAGCAGAGTGAAGGTGTGATATGTAATATTAAGCAGTAGCAGAGTGAAGGGGTTGTATGTAAAAGGAAGCAGTAGCAGAGTGAAGGTGTGATATGTAATATTAAGCAGTAGCAGAGTGAAGGGGTTGTATGTAAAAGGAAGCAGTAGCAGAGTGAAGGGGTTGTATGTAATATTAAGCAGTAGCAGAGTGAAGGGGTTGTATTTAAAAGGAAGCAGTAGCAGAGTGAAGGGGTTGTATGTAATATTAAGCAGTAGCAGAGTGAAGGGGTTGTATGTAAAAGGAAGCAGTAGCAGAGTGAAGGGGTTGTATGTAATAGGAAGCAGTAGCAGAGTGAAGGTGTGATATGTAATAGGAAGCAGTAGCAGAGTGAAGGGGTTGTATGGGGCCGTATGTGGTGTTTGCTCTCTCCTAGCTTTACCAGTCAGTGCAACCCCATGGACAAACCACCCTGACCTCTATTTAATAACAGATGAATATTGCATCACTATATAGAGACGCTGACACCCTGGGGGGAGAGGGGAGAGAAAATCTGTACTTTTTACTGATTTCATGTCTTCTGGTGAATGTTTCCATGTTTCATTCAGGGCTTATTGGAGTCTTGTATTTTTGTGTTGTGATTTAATTTAATGTATTTTTTTTTTTATAGTTGTGTAATTTCACATTTTGTAATCTCACATTACAACTGCATCCACTAACTAGCCATTAACATCCACTAATCAACACTAACCACGACATGGCATTGATCTTTCTCTCAGCCGCCACAGTCTTCACATCTCTACATAACTCAGTCAGCCCTCTATGAATCCTTCTCTCTCTTCCTCCTCTTTCAACCAACAGTTTCCATTCCACCATTTGATCTGCCTGTCAGGAACAATTATACCATGTCCACATCCTGGTCCCTGCTGAGAACCACTGGAACAGAAAAAAGCGAGAGGGTATTGATTTGTTATTTCTGTATTTAGTCCCCCCCGTAACACACAACACATAGCTGGCATTGCTGCCCAGCCCGAATGAGCTATTAGTCCGTAACACACAACACATAGCTGGCATTGCTGCCCAGCCCGAATGAGCTATTAGTCCCAGTCCGTAACACACAACACATAGCTGGCATTGCTGCCCAGCTCGAATAAGCTATTAGTCCCCCCCGTAACACACAACACATAGCTGGCATTGCTGCCCAGCCCGAATGAGCTATTAGTCCCCCCCCGTAACACACAACACATAGCTGGCATTGCTGCCCAGCCCGAATGAGCTATTAGTCCCAGTCCGTAGCACACAACACATAGCTGGCATTGCTGCCCAGCCCGAATGAGCTATTAGTCCCAGTCCGTAACACACAACACATAGCTGGCATTGCTGCCCAGTCCGAATGAGCTATTAGTCCCAGTCCGTAACACACAACACATAGCTGGCATTGCTGCCCAGCCCGAATGAGCTATTAGTCCCAGTCCGTAAAACACAACACATAGCTGGCATTGCTGCCCAGCCCGAATGAGCTATTAGTCCCAGTCCGTAACACACAACACATAGCTGGCATTGCTGCCCAGCCCGAATGAGCTATTAGTCCCAGTCCGTAAAACACAACACATAGCTGGCATTGCTGCCCAGCCCGAATGAGCTATTAGTACCAGTCCGTAACACACAACACATAGCTGGCATTGCTGCCCAGTCCGAATGAGCTATTAGTCCCAGTCCGTAACACACAACACATAGCTGGCATTGCTGCCCAGCCCGAATGAGCTATTAGTCCCAGTCCGTAAAACACAACACATAGCTGGCATTGCTGCCCAGCCCGAATGAGCTATTAGTCCCAGTCCGTAAAACACAACACATAGCTGGCATTGCTGCCCAGCCCGAATGAGCTATTAGTACCAGTCCGT
Organism: Oncorhynchus nerka; assembly: GCF_034236695.1. Taxonomy (NCBI): domain Eukaryota; kingdom Metazoa; phylum Chordata; class Actinopteri; order Salmoniformes; family Salmonidae; genus Oncorhynchus; species Oncorhynchus nerka. The sequence continues at coordinate 83,567,738 of NC_088409.1, read as the reverse complement.
AACACACAACACATAGCTGGCATTGCTGCCCAGTCCGAATGAGCTATTAGTCCCAGTCCGTAACACACAACACATAGCTGGCATTGCTGCCCAGCCCGAATGAGCTATTAGTCCCAGTCCGTAAAACACAACACATAGCTGGCATTGCTGCCCAGCCCGAATGAGCTATTAGTCCCAGTCCGTAACACACAACACATAGCTGGCATTGCTGCCCAGCCCGAATGAGCTATTAGTCCCAGTCCGTAAAACACAACACATAGCTGGCATTGCTGCCCAGCCCGAATGAGCTATTAGTTCCAGATCCACACATAAAAATGTTGCTGCGGTACTAGCCTTGATCAAATCAAACCGGCACAAAATGGAAATAGAGTGAAACCAGCCCACTGGCTGACTGAATGGTCTGAACTGTGGTTTGGAAGGAACTCAGACAGGGTTTTCAGCGATGAAGAAGGCATGAGGTAAAGAAGTATTGTATTTCTGACAAGCGAGCAGCATGCGTAAGAGAGCATGATAATGGGTTGTTCATCCTTGTCTCTTCAGGTGAGCTATTAGCTGTCAAGGCCAGGTTGTTGTGTCTCTATCAAAGACAGGAGAGAAGAAAGAGAATGGGATAGAGACAGACAGAAACAGGAGAGAGACAGAATGGGATAGAGACAGACAGAAACAGGAGAGAGACAGAATGGGATAGAGACAGAATGGGATAGAGACAGACAGAAACAGGAGAGAGACAGATAATGGGATAGAGACAGATAATGGGATAGAGACAGACAGAAACAGGAGAGAGACAGAGAATGGGATAGAGACAGACAGAAACAGGAGAGAGACAGAATGGGATAGAGACAGACAGAAACAGGAGAGAGACAGAATGGGATAGAGACAGACAGAAACAGGAGAGAGACAGAATGGGATAGAGACAGACAGAAACAGGAGAGAGACAGACAATGGGATAGAGAGAGAGAGAATCTGAAGGAGAGAGACAGAGAATGGGATAGAGACAAACAGAATCTGAAGGAGAGAGACAGAGACTGGGATAGAGAGACAGAATCTGAAGGAGAGAGACAGAGAATGGGACAGAGACAGACAGAAACAGGAGAGAGACAGAGAATGGGATAGAGACAGAGAGAATCTGAAGGAGAGAGAGACAGACAATGGGATAGAGAGAGAGAGAATCTGAAGGAGAGAGACAGAGAATGGGATAGAGACAAACAGAATCTGAAGGATAGAGACAGAGACTGGGATAGAGAGACAGAATCTGAAGGAGAGAGACAGAGAATGGGACAGAGACAGACAGAAACAGGAGAGAGACAGAGAATGGGATAGAGACAGAGAGAATCTGAAGGAGAGAGAGACAGAGAATGGGATAGAGAGAGACAAACAGGAGAGAGACAGAGAATGGGATAGAGACAGACAGAATCTGAAGGAGAGAGACAGAGAATGGGATAGAGACAGACAGAAACAGGAGAGAGACAGACAATGGGATAGAGAGAGAGAGAATCTGAAGGAGAGAGACAGAGAATGGGATAGAGACAGACATAATCTGAAGGAGAGAGACAGAGAATGGGATAGAGACAGACAGAAACAGGAGAGAGACAGAGAATGGGACAGAGACAGACAGAAACAGGAGAGAGACAGACAATGGGATAGAGACAGAGAAACAGGAGAGAGACAGAGAATGGGATAGAGACAGAGAGAATCTGAAGGAGAGAGACAGAGAATGGGATAGAGACAGACAGAATCTGAAGGAGAGAGACAGAGAATGGGATAGAGACAGACAGAAACAGGAGAGAGACAGATAATGGGATAGAGACAAACAGAATCTGAATGGGATAGAGACACAGAAACAGGAGAGAGACAGATAATGGGATAGAGACAGAGAGAATCTGAAGGAGAGAGACAGAGAATGGGATAGAGACAGACAGAATCTGAAGGAGAGAGACAGACAATGGGATAGAGACAGACAAAAACAGGAGAGAGACAGAGAATGGGATAGAGACAAACATAATCTGAAGGAGAGAGACAGAGAATGGGATAGAGACAGACAGAATCTGAAGGAGAGAGACAGAGAATGGGATAGAGACAGACAGAAACAGGAGAGAGACAGAGAATGGGACAGAGACAGACAGAAACAGGAGAGAGACAGACAATGGGATAGAGACAGAGAAACAGGAGAGAGACAGAGAATGGGATAGAGACAGAGAGAATCTGAAGGAGAGAGACAGATAATGGGATAGAGACAGACAGAAACAGGAGAGAGACAGACAATGGGATAGAGACAGACAGAAACAGGAGAGAGACAGAGAATGGGATAGAGACAAACATAATCTGAAGGAGAGAGACAGAGAATGGGATAGAGACAGACAGAAACAGGAGAGAGACAGACAATGGGATAGAGAGAGAGAGAATCTGAAGGAGAGAGACAGAGAATGGGATAGAGACAGACATAATCTGAAGGAGAGAGACAGAGAATGGGATAGAGACAGACAGAAACAGGAGAGAGACAGAGAATGGGACAGAGACAGACAGAAACAGGAGAGAGACAGACAATGGGATAGAGACAGAGAAACAGGAGAGAGACAGAGAATGGGATAGAGACAGAGAGAATCTGAAGGAGAGAGACAGAGAATGGGATAGAGACAGACAGAATCTGAATGGGATAGAGACACAGAAACAGGAGAGAGACAGATAATGGGATAGAGACAGAGAGAATCTGAAGGAGAGAGACAGAGAATGGGATAGAGACAGACAGAATCTGAAGGAGAGAGACAGACAATGGGATAGAGACAGACAAAAACAGGAGAGAGACAGAGAATGGGATAGAGACAAACAGAATCTGAAGGAGAGAGACAGAGAATGGGATAGAGACAGACAGAATCTGAAGGAGAGAGACAGAGAATGGGATAGAGACAGACAGAAACAGGAGAGAGACAGAGAATGGGACAGAGACAGACAGAAACAGGAGAGAGACAGACAATGGGATAGAGACAGAGAAACAGGAGAGAGACAGAGAATGGGATAGAGACAGAGAGAATCTGAAGGAGAGAGACAGATAATGGGATAGAGACAGACAGAAACAGGAGAGAGACAGACAATGGGATAGAGACAGACAGAAACAGGAGAGAGACAGAGAATGGGATAGAGACAAACAGAATCTGAAGGAGAGAGACAGAGAATGGGATAGAGACAGACAGAATCTGAAGGAGAGAGACAGAGAATGGGATAGAGACAGACAGAAACAGGAGAGAGACAGACAATGGGATAGAGACAGAGAGAAACAGGAGAGAGACAGAGAATGGGATAGAGACAAACAGAATCTGAAGGAGAGAGACAGAGAATGGGATAGAGACAGACAGAATCTGAAGGAGAGAGACAGAGAAAGGGATAGAGACAGACAGAAACAGGAGAGAGACAGACAATGGGATAGAGACAGACAGAAACAGGAGAGAGACAGACAATGGGATAGAGACAGACAGAAACAGGAGAGAGACAGACAATGGGATAGAGACAGACAGAAACAGGAGAGAGACAGACAATGGGATAGAGACAGACAGAAACAGGAGAGAGACAGACAATGGGATAGAGACAGACAGAAACAGGAGAGAGACAGAGAATGGGATAGAGACAAACAGAATCTGAATGGGATAGAGACACAGAAACAGGAGAGAGACAGATAATGGGATAGAGACAGAGAGAATCTGAAGGAGAGAGACAGAGAATGGGATAGAGACAGACAGAATCTGAAGGAGAGAGACAGACAATGGGATAGAGACAGACAAAAACAGGAGAGAGACAGAGAATGGGATAGAGACAAACAGAATCTGAAGGAGAGAGACAGAGAATGGGATAGAGACAGACAGAATCTGAAGGAGAGAGACAGAGAATGGGATAGAGACAGACAGAAACAGGAGAGAGACAGACAATGGGATAGAGACAGAGAAACAGGAGAGAGACAGAGAATGGGATAGAGACAGAGAGAATCTGAAGGAGAGAGACAGATAATGGGATAGAGACAGACAGAAACAGGAGAGAGACAGACAATGGGATAGAGACAGACAGAAACAGGAGAGAGACAGAGAATGGGATAGAGACAAACAGAATCTGAAGGAGAGAGACAGAGAATGGGATAGAGACAGACAGAATCTGAAGGAGAGAGACAGAGAATGGGATAGAGACAGACAGAAACAGGAGAGAGACAGAGAATGGGATAGAGACAAACAGAATCAGGAGAGAGACAGATAATGGGATAGAGACAGACAGAATCTGAAGGAGAGAGACAGAGAATGGGATAGAGACAGACAGAATCTGAAGGAGAGAGACAGAGAATGGGATAGAGACAGACAGAATCTGGAGAGAGACAGAGAATGGGATAGAGACAGACATAATCTGAAGGAGAGAGACAGACAATGGGATAGAGACAGACAGAAACAGGAGAGAGACAGACAATGGGATAGAGACAGACAGAAACAGGAGAGAGACAGACAATGGGATAGAGACAGACAGAATCAGAAGAGAGAGACAGACAATGGGATAGAGACAGACAGAAACTGAAGAGAGACAGACAATGGGATAGAGACAGACAGAAACAGGAGAGAGACAGACAATGGGATAGAGACAGGCAGAAACAGGAGAGAGACAGACAATGGGATAGAGACAGACAGAATCTGAAGGAGAGAGAGACAAGAATGGGATAGAGACAGACAGAATCTGAGGAGAGAGACAGAGAATAGGATAGAGACAGACAGAAACAGGAGAGAGACAGACAATGGGATAGAGACAGAGAAACAGGAGAGAGACAGACAATGGGATAGAGACAGAGAGAAACAGGAGAGAGACAGAGAATGGATAGAGACAGACAGAAACAGGAGAGAGACAGACAATGGGATAGAGACAGACAGAAACAGGAGAGAGACAGACAATGGGATAGAGACAGACAGAAACAGGAGAGAGACAGACAATGGGATAGAGACAGACAGAAACAGGAGAGAGACAGACAATGGGATAGAGACAGACAGAAACAGGAGAGAGACAGACAATGGGATAGAGACAGACAGAAACAGAATGAGAGAGACAGACAATGGGATAGAGACAGACAGAAACAGGAGAGAGACAGACAATGGGATAGAGACAGACAGAAACAGGAGAGAGAGACAGAGAATGGGATAGAGACAGACAGAAACAATGAGAGAGACAGAGAATGGGATAGAGACAGACAGAAACAGGAGAGAGACAGACAATGGGATAGAGACAGAGAAACAGGAGAGAGACAGAGAATGGGATAGAGACAGACAGAAACAGGAGAGAGACAGACAATGGGATAGAGACAGACAGAAACAGGAGAGAGACAGACAATGGGATAGAGACAGAGAAACAGGAGAGAGACAGACAATGGGATAGAGACAGACAGAAACAGGAGAGAGACAGACAATGGGATAGAGACAGACAGAAACAGGAGAGAGACAGACAATGGGATAGAGACAGACAGAAACAGGAGAGAGACAGACAATGGGATAGAGACAGACAGAAACAGGAGAGAGACAGAGAATGGGATAGAGACAGACAGAAACAGAAGAGAGAGACAGACAATGGGATAGAGACAGACAGAAACAGGAGAGAGACAGACAATGGGATAGAGACAGACAGAAACTGAGGAGAGAGACAGAGAATGGGATAGAGACAGACAGAAAAAAGGAGAGAGACAGAGAATGGGATAGAGACAGACAAACAGGAGAGAGACAGAGAATGGGATAGAGACAGACAGAAACAGGAGAGAGACAGAGAATGGGATAGAGACAGACAAAAACAGAAGAGAGACAGATAATGGGATAGAGACAGAGAGAATCTGAAGGAGAGAGACAGAGAATGGGATAGAGACAGACAGAAACAGGAGAGAGACAGAGAATGGGACAGAGACAGACAGAAACAGGAGAGACACAGACAATGGGATAGAGACAGACAAACAGGAGAGAGACAGAGAATGGGATAGAGACAGAGAAACAGGAGAGAGACAGAGAATGGGATAGAGACAGACAGAAACTGAAGGAGAGAGACAGAGAATGGGACAGAGACAGACAGAAACAGGAGAGAGACAGACAATGGGATAGAGACAGAGAAACAGTAGAGAGACAGAGAATGGGATAGAGACAGAGAGAATCTGAAGGAGAGAGACAGACAATGGGATAGAGACAGAGAAACAGGAGAGGGACAGAGACAGACAGAAACAGGAGAGAGACAGACAATGGGATAGAGACAGAGAAACAGTAGAGAGACAGAGAATGGGATAGAGACAGAGAGAATCTGAAGGAGAGAGACAGAGAATGGGATAGAGACAGACAGAAACAGGAGAGAGACAGACAATGGGATAGAGACAGACAAAAACAGGAGAGAGAGACAGACAATGGGATAGAGACAGACAGAAACAGGAGAGAGACAGACAATGGGATAGAGACAGACAGAAACAGGAGAGAGACAGACAATGGGCTAGAGACAGACAGAAACAGGAGAGACAGACAATGGGATAGAGACAGACAGAAACAGGAGAGAGACAGACAATGGGATAGAGACAGACAGAAACAGGAGAGAGACAGACAATGGGATAGAGACAGACAGAAACAGGAGAGAGACAGACAATGGGATAGAGACAGACAGAAACAGGAGAGAGACAGACAATGGGATAGAGACAGACAGAAACAGGAGAGAGACAGAGAATGGGATAGAGACAAACAGAATCTGAAGGAGAGAGACAGATAATGGGATAGAGACAGACAGAAACAGGAGAGAGACAGACAATGGGATAGAGACAGACAGAAACAGGAGAGAGACAGAGAATGGGATAGAGACAAACAGAATCTGAAGGAGAGAGACAGAGAATGGGATAGAGACAGACAGAATCTGAAGGAGAGAGACAGAGAATGGGATAGAGACAGAAACAGGAGAGAGACAGACAATGGGATAGAGACAGAGAGAAACAGGAGAGAGACAGAGAATGGGATAGAGACAAACAGAATCTGAAGGAGAGAGACAGAGAATGGGATAGAGACAGACAGAATCTGAAGGAGAGAGACAGAGAATGGGATAGAGACAGACAGAAACAGGAGAGAGACAGAGAATGGGATAGAGACAAACAGAATCTGAAGGAGAGAGACAGAGAATGGGATAGAGACAGACATAATCTGAAGGAGAGAGACAGAGAAAGGGATAGAGACAGACAGAAACAGGAGAGAGACAGACAATGGGATAGAGACAGACAGAAACAGGAGAGAGACAGACAATGGGATAGAGACAGACAGAAACAGGAGAGAGACAGACAATGGGATAGAGACAGACAGAAACAGGAGAGAGACAGACAATGGGATAGAGACAGACAGAAACAGGAGAGAGACAGACAATGGGATAGAGACAGACAGAATCAAGGAGAGAGACAGAGAATGGGATAGAGACAGACAGAATCTGAAGGAGAGAGACAGAGAATGGGATAGAGACAGACAGAAACAGGAGAGAGACAGACAATGGGATAGAGACAGGCAGAAACAGGAGAGAGACAGACAATGGGATAGAGACAGAGAAACAGGAGAGAGACAGAGAATGGGATAGAGACAGAGAGAATCTGAAGGAGAGAGACAGAGAATAGGATAGAGACAGACAGAAACAGGAGAGAGACAGACAATGGGATAGAGACAGACAGAAACAGGAGAGAGACAGACAATGGGATAGAGACAGACAGAAACAGGAGAGAGACAGACAATGGGATAGAGACAGACAGAAACAGGAGAGAGACAGACAATGGGATAGAGACAGACAGAAACAGGAGAGAGACAGACAATGGGATAGAGACAGACAGAAACAGGAGAGAGACAGACAATGGGATAGAGACAGACAGAAACAGGAGAGAGACAGACAATGGGATAGAGACAGACAGAAACAGGAGAGAGACAGACAATGGGATAGAGACAGACAGAATCTGAAGGAGAGAGACAGAGAATGGGATAGAGACAGACAGAATCTGAATGAGAGAGACAGAGAATGGGATAGAGACAGACAGAAACAGGAGAGAGACAGACAATGGGATAGAGACAGACAGAAACAGGAGAGAGACAGAGAATGGGATAGAGACAGACAGAAACAGGAGAGAGACAGACAATGGGATAGAGACAGACAGAAACAGGAGAGAGACAGACAATGGGATAGAGACAGAGAAACAGGAGAGAGACAGAGAATGGGATAGAGACAGACAGAAACAGGAGAGAGACAGACAATGGGATAGAGACAGACAGAAACAGGAGAGAGACAGACAATGGGATAGAGACAGACAAAAACAGGAGAGAGACAGAGAATGGGATAGAGACAAACAGAATCTGAAGGAGAGAGACAGAGAATGGGATAGAGACAGACAAAAACAGGAGAGAGACAGATAATGGGATAGAGACAGAGAGAATCTGAAGGAGAGAGACAGAGAATGGGATAGCGACAGACAGAAACAGGAGAGAGACAGAGAATGGGACAGAGACAGACAGAAACAGGAGAGACACAGACAATGGGATAGAGACAGAGAAACAGGAGAGAGACAGAGAATGGGATAGAGACAGAGAGAATCTGAAGGAGAGAGACAGAGAATGGGACAGAGACAGACAGAAACAGGAGAGAGACAGAGAATGGGACAGAGACAGACAGAAACAGGAGAGAGACAGACAATGGGATAGAGACAGAGAAACAGTAGAGAGACAGAGAATGGGATAGAGACAGAGAGAATCTGAAGGAGAGAGACAGACAATGGGATAGAGACAGAGAAACAGGAGAGAGACAGAGAATGGGACAGAGACAGACAGACAATGGGATAGAGACAGAGAAACAGTAGAGAGACAGAGAGAAACAGGAGAGAGACAGACAATGGGATAGAGACAGACAGAAACAGGAGAGAGACAGACAATGGGATAGAGACAGACAAAAACAGGAGAGAGAGACAGACAATGGGATAGAGACAGACAGAAACAGGAGAGAGACAGACAATGGGATAGAGACAGACAGAAACAGGAGAGAGACAGACAATGGGCTAGAGACAGACAGAAACAGGAGAGACAGACAATGGGATAGAGACAGACAGAAACAGGAGAGAGACAGACAATGGGATAGAGACAGACAGAAACAGGAGAGAGACAGACAATGGGATAGAGACAGACAGAAACAGGAGAGAGACAGACAATGGGATAGAGACAGACAGAAACAGGAGAGAGACAGACAATGGGATAGAGACAGACAGAAACAGAGAGAGACAGAGAATGGGATAGAGACAAACAGAATCTGAAGGAGAGAGACAGATAATGGGATAGAGACAGACAGAAACAGGAGAGAGACAGACAATGGGATAGAGACAGACAGAAACAGGAGAGAGACAGAGAATGGGATAGAGACAAACAGAATCTGAAGGAGAGAGACAGAGAATGGGATAGAGACAGACAGAATCTGAAGGAGAGAGACAGAGAATGGGATAGAGACAGACAGAAACAGGAGAGAGACAGACAATGGGATAGAGACAGAGAGAAACAGGAGAGAGACAGAGAATGGGATAGAGACAAACAGAATCTGAAGGAGAGAGACAGAGAATGGGATAGAGACAGACAGAATCTGAAGGAGAGAGACAGAGAATGGGATAGAGACAGACAGAAACAGGAGAGAGACAGAGAATGGGATAGAGACAAACAGAATCTGAAGGAGAGAGACAGAGAATGGGATAGAGACAGACATAATCTGAAGGAGAGAGACAGAGAAAGGGATAGAGACAGACAGAAACAGGAGAGAGACAGACAATGGGATAGAGACAGACAGAAACAGGAGAGAGACAGACAATGGGATAGAGACAGACAGAAATAGGAGAGAGACAGACAATGGGATAGAGACAGACAGAAACAGGAGAGAGACAGACAATGGGATAGAGACAGACAGAAACAGGAGAGAGACAGACAATGGGATAGAGACAGACAGAATCTGAAGGAGAGAGACAGAGAATGGGATAGAGACAGACAGAATCTGAAGGAGAGAGACAGAGAATGGGATAGAGACAGACAGAAACAGGAGAGAGACAGACAATGGGATAGAGACAGGCAGAAACAGGAGAGAGACAGACAATGGGATAGAGACAGAGAAACAGGAGAGAGACAGAGAATGGGATAGAGACAGAGAGAATCTGAAGGAGAGAGACAGAGAATAGGATAGAGACAGACAGAAACAGGAGAGAGACAGACAATGGGATAGAGACAGACAGAAACAGGAGAGAGACAGACAATGGGATAGAGACAGACAGAAACAGGAGAGAGACAGACAATGGGATAGAGACAGACAGAAACAGGAGAGAGACAGACAATGGGATAGAGACAGACAGAAACAGGAGAGAGACAGACAATGGGATAGAGACAGACAGAAACAGGAGAGAGACAGACAATGGGATAGAGACAGACAGAAACAGGAGAGAGACAGACAATGGGATAGAGACAGACAGAAACAGGAGAGAGACAGACAATGGGATAGAGACAGACAGAATCTGAAGGAGAGAGACAGAGAATGGGATAGAGACAGACAGAATCTGAATGAGAGAGACAGAGAATGGGATAGAGACAGACAGAAACAGGAGAGAGACAGACAATGGGATAGAGACAGACAGAAACAGGAGAGAGACAGAGAATGGGATAGAGACAGACAGAAACAGGAGAGAGACAGACAATGGGATAGAGACAGACAGAAACAGGAGAGAGACAGACAATGGGATAGAGACAGAGAAACAGGAGAGACAGAGAATGGGATAGAGACAGACAGAAACAGGAGAGAGACAGACAATGGGATAGAGACAGACAGAAACAGGAGAGAGACAGACAATGGGATAGAGACAGACAGAAACAGGAGAGAGACAGACAATGGGATAGAGACAGACAGAAACAGGAGAGAGACAGACAATGGGATAGAGACAGACAGAAACAGGAGAGAGACAGACAATGGGATAGAGACAGACAGAAACAGAGAGAGACAGACAATGGGATAGAGACAGACAGAAACAGGAGAGAGACAGAGAATGGGATAGAGACAGACAGAATCTGAAGGAGAGAGACAGACAATGGGATAGAGACAGACAAAAACAGGAGAGAGACAGAGAATGGGATAGAGACAAACAGAATCTGAAGGAGAGAGACAGAGAATGGGATAGAGACAGACAAAACAGGAGAGAGACAGATAATGGGATAGAGACAGAGAGAATCTGAAGGAGAGAGACAGAGAATGGGATAGCGACAGACAGAAACAGGAGAGAGACAGAGAATGGGACAGAGACAGACAGAAACAGGAGAGACACAGACAATGGGATAGAGACAGAGAAACAGGAGAGAGACAGAGAATGGGATAGAGACAGAGAGAATCTGAAGGAGAGAGACAGAGAATGGGACAGAGACAGACAGAAACAGGAGAGAGACAGAGAATGGGACAGAGACAGACAGAAACAGGAGAGAGACAGACAATGGGATAGAGACAGAGAAACAGTAGAGAGACAGAGAATGGGATAGAGACAGAGAATCTGAAGGAGAGAGACAGACAATGGGATAGAGACAGAGAAACAGGAGAGAGACAGAGAATGGGACAGAGACAGACAGAAACAGGAGAGAGACAGACAATGGGATAGAGACAGAGAAACAGTAGAGAGACAGAGAATGGGATAGAGACAGAGAGAATCTGAAGGAGAGAGACAGAGAATGGGATAGAGACAGACAGAAACAGGAGAGAGACAGACAATGGGATAGAGACAGACAAAAACAGGAGAGAGAGACAGACAATGGGATAGAGACAGACAGAAACAGGAGAGAGACAGACAATGGGATAGAGACAGACAGAAACAGGAGAGAGACAGACAATGGGCTAGAGACAGACAGAAACAGGAGAGAGACAGACAATGGGATAGAGACAGACAGAAACAGGAGAGAGACAGACAATGGGATAGAGACAGACAGAAACAGGAGAGAGACAGACAATGGGATAGAGACAGACAGAAACAGGAGAGAGACAGACAATGGGATAGAGACAGACAGAAACAGGAGAGAGACAGACAATGGGATAGAGACAGACAGAAACAGGAGAGAGACAGAGAATGGGATAGAGACAAACAGAATCTGAAGGAGAGAGACAGATAATGGGATAGAGACAGACAGAAACAGGAGAGAGACAGACAATGGGATAGAGACAGACAGAAACAGGAGAGAGACAGAGAATGGGATAGAGACAAACAGAATCTGAAGGAGAGAGACAGAGAATGGGATAGAGACAGACAGAATCTGAAGGAGAGAGACAGAGAATGGGATAGAGACAGACAGAAACAGGAGAGAGACAGACAATGGGATAGAGACAGAGAGAAACAGGAGAGAGACAGAGAATGGGATAGAGACAAACAGAATCTGAAGGAGAGAGACAGAGAATGGGATAGAGACAGACAGAATCTGAAGGAGAGAGACAGAGAATGGGATAGAGACAGACAGAAACAGGAGAGAGACAGAGAATGGGATAGAGACAAACAGAATCTGAAGGAGAGAGACAGAGAATGGGATAGAGACAGACATAATCTGAAGGAGAGAGACAGAGAAAGGGATAGAGACAGACAGAAACAGGAGAGAGACAGACAATGGGATAGAGACAGACAGAAACAGGAGAGAGACAGACAATGGGATAGAGACAGACAGAAACAGGAGAGAGACAGACAATGGGATAGAGACAGACAGAAACAGGAGAGAGACAGACAATGGGATAGAGACAGACAGAAACAGGAGAGAGACAGACAATGGGATAGAGACAGACAGAATCTGAAGGAGAGAGACAGAGAATGGGATAGAGACAGACAGAATCTGAAGGAGAGAGACAGAGAATGGGATAGAGACAGACAGAAACAGGAGAGAGACAGACAATGGGATAGAGACAGGCAGAAACAGGAGAGAGACAGACAATGGGATAGAGACAGAGAAACAGGAGAGAGACAGAGAATGGGATAGAGACAGAGAGAATCTGAAGGAGAGAGACAGAGAATAGGATAGAGACAGACAGAAACAGGAGAGAGACAGACAATGGGATAGAGACAGACAGAAACAGGAGAGAGACAGACAATGGGATAGAGACAGACAGAAACAGGAGAGAGACAGACAATGGGATAGAGACAGACAGAAACAGGAGAGAGACAGACAATGGGATAGAGACAGACAGAATCTGAATGAGAGAGACAGAGAATGGGATAGAGACAGACAGAAACAGGAGAGAGACAGACAATGGGATAGAGACAGACAGAAACAGGAGAGAGACAGAGAATGGGATAGAGACAGACAGAAACAGGAGAGAGACAGACAATGGGATAGAGACAGACAGAAACAGGAGAGAGACAGACAATGGGATAGAGACAGAGAAACAGGAGAGAGACAGAGAATGGGATAGAGACAGACAGAAACAGGAGAGAGACAGACAATGGGATAGAGACAGACAGAAACAGGAGAGAGACAGACAATGGGATAGAGACAGACAGAAACAGGAGAGAGACAGACAATGGGATAGAGACAGACAGAAACAGGAGAGAGACAGAGAATGGGATAGAGACAGACAGAAACAGGAGAGAGACAGACAATGGGATAGAGACAGACAGAAACAGGAGAGAGACAGACAATGGGATAGAGACAGACAGAAACAGGAGAGAGACAGAGAATGGGATAGAGACAGACAGAATCTGAAGGAGAGAGACAGACAATGGGATAGAGACAGACAAAAACAGGAGAGAGACAGAGAATGGGATAGAGACAAACAGAATCTGAAGGAGAGAGACAGAGAATGGGATAGAGACAGACAAAAACAGGAGAGAGACAGATAATGGGATAGAGACAGAGAGAATCTGAAGGAGAGAGACAGAGAATGGGATAGCGACAGACAGAAACAGGAGAGAGACAGAGAATGGGACAGAGACAGACAGAAACAGGAGAGACACAGACAATGGGATAGAGACAGAGAAACAGGAGAGAGACAGAGAATGGGATAGAGACAGAGATAATCTGAAGGAGAGAGACAGAGAATGGGACAGAGACAGACAGAAACAGGAGAGAGACAGAGAATGGGACAGAGACAGACAGAAACAGGAGAGAGACAGACAATGGGATAGAGACAGAGAAACAGTAGAGAGACAGAGAATGGGATAGAGACAGAGAGAATCTGAAGGAGAGAGACAGACAATGGGATAGAGACAGAGAAACAGGAGAGAGACAGAGAATGGGACAGAGACAGACAGAAACAGGAGAGAGACAGACAATGGGATAGAGACAGAGAAACAGTAGAGACAGAGAATGGGATAGAGACAGAGAGAATCTGAAGGAGAGAGACAGAGAATGGGATAGAGACAGACAGAAACAGGAGAGAGACAGACAATGGGATAGAGACAGACAAAAACAGGAGAGAGAGACAGACAATGGGATAGAGACAGACAGAAACAGGAGAGAGACAGACAATGGGATAGAGACAGACAGAAACAGGAGAGAGACAGACAATGGGCTAGAGACAGACAGAAACAGGAGAGAGACAGACAATGGGATAGAGACAGACAGAAACAGGAGAGAGACAGACAATGGGATAGAGACAGACAGAAACAGGAGAGAGACAGACAATGGGATAGAGACAGACAGAAACAGGAGAGAGACAGACAATGGGATAGAGACAGACAGAAACAGGAGAGAGACAGACAATGGGATAGAGACAGACAGAAACAGGAGAGAGACAGAGAATGGGATAGAGACAAACAGAATCTGAATGGGATAGAGACACAGAAACAGGAGAGAGACAGAGAATGGGATAGAGACAGACAGAAACAGGAGAGAGACAGACAATGGGATAGAGACAGACAGAAACAGGAGAGAGACAGACAATGGGATAGAGACAGACAGAAACAGGAGAGAGACAGAGAATGGGATAGAGACAGACAGAAACAGGAGAGAGACAGAGAATGGGATAGAGACAAACAGAATCTGAATGGGATAGAGACACAGAAACAGGAGAGAGACAGAGAATGGGATAGAGACAGACAGAAACAGGAGAGAGACAGACAATGGGATAGAGACAGACAGAAACAGGAGAGAGACAGACAATGGGATAGAGACAGACAGAAACAGGAGAGAGAACAGGGAAGACAGAGAGAGACAGAGAATGGGATAGAGACAGACAGAAACAGGAAGAGACTGAAATGGGATAGAGACACAGAAACAGGAGATAGAATGGGATAGAGACAGACAGAAACAGGAGAGAGACAGACAATGGGATAGAGACAGACAGAAAGAGAGACAGACAATGGGAGAGACAGAAACAGGAGAGAGACAGACAATGATAGAGACAGGATGAGATAGAGACAGACAATGGGATAGAGACAGACAGAAACAGGAGAGAGACAGACAATGGGATAGAGACAGACAGAAACAGGAGAGAGACAGACAATGGGATAGAGACAAACAGAAACAGGAGAGAGACAGAGAATGGGATAGAGACAGACAGAAACAGGAGAGAGACAGACAATGGGATAGAGACAAACAGAAACAGGAGAGAGACAGACAATGGGATAGAGACAGACAATGGGATAGAGACAGACAGAAACAGGAGAGAGACAGAGAATGGGATAGAGACAGACAGAAACAGGAGAGACACAGACAATGGGATAGAGACAGACAGAAACAGGAGAGAGACAGAGAATGGGATAGAGACAGACAGAAACAGGAGAGACACAGACAATGGGATAGAGACAGACAGAAACAGGAGAGAGACAGAGAATGGGAAAGAGACAGACAGAAACAGAAAGACAGAGAATGGGATAGAGAGGGATAGAGACAGAAACAGGAGAGAGACAGAGAGATAGAGACAGACAGAAACAGGAGAGAGACAGACAATGGGAAAGAGACAGACAGAAACAGGAGAGAGACAGACAATGGGATAGAGACAGACAGAAACAGGAGAGAGACAGACAATGGGATAGAGACAGACAGAAACAGGAGAGAGACAGAGAATGACAGAAACAGACAGAAACAGGGAAGAGACAGACAGAATCAGATGGGATAGAGACAGACAGAAACAGGAGAGAGACAGACAATGGGATAGAGACAGACAGAAACAGGAGAGAGACAGACAATGGGATAGAGACAGACAGAAACAGGAGAGAGACAGACAATGGGATAGAGACAGACAGAAACAGAGAGAGACAGAGGGAGAGACAGACAGAAACAGGAGAGAGACAGACAATGGGAAACAGACAGAGAGACAGACAATGGGATAGAGACAGACAGAAACAGGAGAGAGACAGAGAATGGGATAGAGACAGACAGAATCTGAAGAGACAGACAATGGGATAGAGACAGACAATGGGATAGAGACAGACAGAATCTGAAGGAGAGAGACAGACAATGGGATAGAGACAGACAATGGGATAGAGACAGACAATGGGATAGAGACAGACAATGGGAGAGAGACAGACAATGGGATAGAGACAGACAGAAACAGGAGAGAGACAGACAATGGGATAGAGACAGACAATGGGATAGAGACAGACAATGGGATAGAGACAGACAATGGGATAGAGACAGACAGAAACAGGAGAGACAGACAGACAATGGGATAGAGACAGACAGAAACAGGAGAGACAATGACAGACAATGGGATAGAGACAGACAGAAACAGGAGAGAGACAGAGAATGGGATAGAGACAGACAGAAACAGAAACAGACAATGAGAGACAGACAATGGAGAGACAGACAATGGGATAGAGACAGACAGAAACAGGAGAGAGACAGAGAATGGGATAGAGACAGACAGAAACAGGAGAGAGACAGACAATGGGATAGAGACAGACAGAAACAGGAGAGAGACAGACAATGGGATAGAGACAGACAGAAACAGGAGAGAGACAGACAATGGGATAGAGACAGAAACAGAAACAGGACAATGGGAGAGACAGACAATGGGATAGAGACAGACAATGAAAGACAGACAGAGAGAGACAGAGAATGGGATAGAGACAGACAGAAACAGGAGAGAGACAGACAATGAGACAGACAAAACAGGAGAGACAGACAATGGGATAGAGACAGACAATGGGATAGAGACAGACAATGGGATAGAGACAGACAGAAACAGGAGAGAGACAGAGAATGGGATAGAGACAGACAGAAACAGGAGAGAGACAGACAATGGGATAGAGACAGACAGAAACAGGAGAGAGACAGACAATGGGATAGAGACAGACAGAAACAGGAGAGAGACAGAGAATGGGATAGAGACAGACAGAAACAGGAGAGAGACAGACAATGGGATAGAGACAGACAGAAACAGGAGAGAGACAGACAATGGGATAGAGACAGACAGAAACAGGAGAGAGACAGACAATGGGATAGAGACAGACAGAAACAGGAGAGAGACAGAGAATGGGATAGAGACAGACAGAAACAGGAGAGAGACAGACAATGGGATAGAGACAGACAGAAACAGGAGAGAGACAGACAATGGGATAGAGACAGACAGAAACAGGAGAGAGACAGACAATGGGATAGAGACAGACAGAAACAGGAGAGAGACAGACAATGGGATAGAGACAGAGAAACAGGAGAGAGACAGACAATGGGATAGAGACAGACAGAAACAGGAGAGAGACAGACAATGGGATAGAGACAGACAGAAACAGGAGAGAGACAGACAATGGATAGAGACAGACAGAAACAGGAGAGAGACAGAGAATGGGATAGAGACAGACAGAAACAGGAGAGAGACAGACAATGGGATAGAGACAGACAGAAACAGGAGAGAGACAGACAATGGGATAGAGACAGACAGAAACAGGAGAGAGACAGACAATGGGATAGAGACAGACAGAAACAGGAGAGAGACAGACAATGGGATAGAGACAGACAGAAACAGGAGAGAGACAGACAATGGGATAGAGACAGACAGAAACAGGAGAGAGACAGACAATGGGATAGAGACAGACAGAAACAGGAGAGAGACAGACAATGGGATAGAGACAGACAGAAACAGGAGAGAGACAGACAATGGGATAGAGACAGACAGAAACAGGAGAGAGACAGACAATGGGATAGAGACAGACAGAAACAGGAGAGAGACAGACAATGGGATAGAGACAGACAGAAACAGGAGAGAGACAGACAATGGGATAGAGACAGACAGAAACAGGAGAGAGACAGACAATGGGATAGAGACAGACAGAAACAGGAGAGAGACAGACAATGGGATAGAGACAGACAGAAACAGGAGAGAGACAGACAATGGGATAGAGACAGACAGAAACAGGAGAGAGACAGACAATGGGATAGAGACAGACAGAAACAGGAGAGAGACAGACAATGGGATAGAGACAGACAGAACAGAAACAGGGGAGAGAGACAGAAACAATGGGATAGAGACAGACAGAAACAGGAGAGAGACAGACAATGGGATAGAGACAGACAGAAACAGGAGAGAGACAGACAATGGGATAGAGACAGACAGAAACAGGAGAGAGACAGACAATGGGATAGAGACAGACAGAAACAGGAGAGAGACAGACAATGGGATAGAGACAGACAGAAACAGGAGAGAGACAGAGAATGGGACAGAGACAGACAGACAGAAACAGGAGAGAGACAGACAATGGGATAGAGACAGACAGAAACAGGAGAGAGACAGACAGAAACAGGAGAGAGACAGACAGAAACAGGAGAGAGACAGACAGAAACAGGAGAGAGACAGACAGAAACAGGAGAGAGACAGACAGAAACAGGAGAGAGACAGACAGAAACAGGAGAGAGACAGACAGAAACAGGAGAGAGACAGACAGAAACAGGAGAGAGACAGACAGAAACAGGAGAGAGACAGACAGAAACAGGAGAGAGACAGACAGAAACAGGAGAGAGACAGACAGAAACAGGAGAGAGACAGACAGAAACAGAAACAGAAACAGGAGAGAGACAGACAGAAACAGAAACAGACAGAAACAGAAACAGGAGAGAGACAGACAGAAACAGAAACAGAAACAGGAGAGAGACAGACAGAAACAGAAACAGAAACAGGAGAGAGACAGACAGAAACAGAGACAGAAACAGGAGAGAGACAGACAGAAACAGGAGAGAGACAGACAGAAACAGGATAGAGACAGACAGAAACAGAAACAGAAGTATTTTTTCTTCTTTGTGTTTCATAGATTGTTTTGTTTTTGGACGTTATTGTTTTTTGGAGCCTGCTCTGGATTGAAGGTTCAGATAAAGATGCAAACCCCTTCTTATTGTTTAATTGTGGATTCTGTCCATGACCCTGGAGGTGTTCTTGTTGCTGGGGCTCAGACTGGGAGAGTGTGCCCTGTGTTTCAAACATCCCATCAGGGTCTTATAGCCAGGGGAGTTGGGGAGACAGAGAGGAAGAGAGAGAGAGTACACAGAGGTGGGTACAGAGGGATAAGGAGTGGAGGACAAAGGAGAAAAAAAGAATGGAAAGGAGGGGGGGGCAGATAATGAAAGAGAGGGATGGAAAGGGGAGTGGAGGAGACAGTTTTGTTTGAGCCAGATAATGCTGCCAGAGAAGCATAAAGCACTTTGAGGTGAGTAGCAGTTCTTCCTCTAAAGTTTGTCTTCAGTCAAAACTATGTGGAGCTGCCTGCAGTCAGTCATTGCTTTTCCTTTCAGCCCCCGTCTCCCCCTCTAATAACTCTTATTATGTTGAGGTTTATTTCCCCGTGCTAATTGAAAAAACCTCTGCCTGCGTTTCATCAATATCACACAGTTTAACATGAAGAGGAGATGATTTTGAACACTAGGAATAGCAGCCTGTCCTCACACATACAAACACACCAAAATGCACACCCATATTGACACAGACACACACACACACCAAATGACACACTCATATTGACATTCACACACATACACACCCACACATACACACACTTGCTTTCTCACACACAAACTGAAATCACAGAAACAGATTAACTTCCTAATGAATTCAAGTCTGTGCAGCTCGCTGAAGGACATCCATTATTTTCCCTCCAGGTTTGAATTTGCTCTGTTTAAACTATTCACACCATTTTCCTCCTTCTTCATTAGTATTATATTATTTCTAACAACATCATCATTCTCTGTAATCAGTCAAAAAAGATCAGGAAATGATAAAGTCGAATAATTGAAAAGCATTTCAATTGTAAAGACGCGAGAGTAAGCTCCCGTTTTGACTCCCTCCGGAAGCAGGCAGTTTAGTCTAAGGCCTATTGTTAAAGCCAGAGTCACAATCACTCGCTCATGGATGCTCACCTTGTGTGGCGCTTAGTCATTTTATCGAGCCGTGTTGTAACTATAGTGGCTTTCTGAGGTAAACACCTGGTAATCACTGCACTTTCGAACCAAATTCAACAAGCTGCCATTAACTTTCAGGCCTGGGTTGTGGTAATGGAGAGTTGAAAAAAGATTTGACTGAGTGCTTTGTTACTTGAGACACCGCATAAATGAAAGGGTTAAAAGAAACAAACAATTGGTTGGAAGGCACCACCAAGTCGTCATCCTGCCCCCCTTATCCTCCTCCTCCTCGTCGATTTTCCTCGGGAAGAATTGCTCACCAAATGAAAAAGATGGCAAAAGATAAAGGCCACTTTGAGGGACGTCAGGCGGGGGGCTGGAAATCCAATACAATGCAGAAGGCTGTCTACATCTGAAATTGTGTCAGGAGGAGTAGAACCCAGACTCAGCCCCGTTGCCACAAATCCCCCCCTCAGATTGAAAGGGTGGTTAGGTTATGAGGTGGGACTAATGTTTTGCTCTCATTACGGTAGTGTGTGTGGAGTGCTGTTGGGATCATGGCATGATAATCCCAGTGGGGTAGCTGTACACACCAATATAATAGCATTGGTCTTCCCATGAGGTTCAGGTCAATAAGCATTAGACAGACTTTGAACATGACATTAGCGCAGTAAACTTTCACTCATTCTCCCTCCTCTTTTCCTCTTTTCAGACTCAACTGCCTCTGAGGCCCATAAAGTGAGTGCGTGTGCGAGCATATGCATTTGAATGAATAATTGAGGACATGACGGAGTGTGTTTGTGCTTGAATTGAATACTGTAAGACTTCATAATCATCTCTCTTGAGCTTAGCGACCCGAGAGAAGGTGGAAAACTGTTGAGGCACAGAAATAGCCATTTAGTGCAGAGGAAAAGAGGATGAGGAAGGTCTGCCTTGCCTCTTGAGCTCCATGGAGCCCAGCTGGACGTGATTACCTTGATACCGGTTGGAAGATGTTTATTACTCCCGAGCTCTTGAATTCATTAGCTCACTCCGTGGGGTTAGTTAGAATGCCTCTGTGTGTGTTCAAAATTCAAAAGGAAACGTACGCCGAGTTTGGAATCACAGGTGATTATAAATCCATTCCAATTAGGGACTTCACTGAAGCAATTACAATGTGAGCTAAAAGAATGCAGGAGAGCGGTTCTCTCTCTCTCCCCCCCCCCTTCTGTCTGCCTGACTTACCCTCTTATCATCTCTGTCAGCACACAGAAAAAGAACACTAAGCTGACTGAAAACCATAGACTTCAGTTTGAAGATTGACATCAGGTTTATTGTTTTTTAAAGGTATAAATAAATCACAAATGTCAAATTGAAGTGTGTTATGTGTATTTCTACTCATAGAGGCATAAAGAATGTTATTCTTCAAAGGCAAAACAATAAGAGTCAGTGGAGCAACAATGATGTCCGATTACACAGCTCCTGGATCTCCAACGGGCCTGGAACAGGCAGCTCAGCCTCTAACAGATAAGGAGGAGTACTGCTCTCCTATCATCGCTCACCGCGCTGTCCTTCAGACACACTCTCTCACTTTCTCTCTCCCTAACCATTGACTAATAGGCAGTTTAGCTGCTGAAGTGAAGCCTGACCTAACACTAAAGCTAGATTGTGCAGGCTGTGATGCTCAACATAAGTAATGGGCAGTTTAGATGCTGGAGTCAGTCAGGCCCACTCACAGTAGTGTTAAATTACTGAAGTCCAGGACTCTGGCCAACACTCTCCTCTACTAGTACATATGTTAAAGCTAATCCTGGGAGGGTTAATAGTCATTTAGCACTGGAGTCAGAGCAGTGTTGCTTATAATTGAAGGGCATATTGAGGAGCCCCGAAAACGAGTCACAACTCAACTGAGGTTCTCCATATCTGCTATGCTGACTGCAGAAAGGTAAGGGGTGGTTGACTTGCACAGTTTTAGATAGAGAGAGAGATCCTTTGAGTATGTCTGGGCCGTGGCTCTGGGTCTGGCTGACAGGTCATTGTTGACAAAAAAGACGCCACTCAAACTCTGTGAGCTGCGACTCCTCACTCTATATTAGGGTTCCGTAACTTTTTTTTGCAGTCTGCAAATTATTTTGAATTATGTTCCGGCCCCCTGACCATCCGTTCAAAAATAAATCTGCCTGAATCGTGTTGGTGATGCCTATATAAAATAAAGCACAGCCTGGCTCTACCTCTCAATCCTAACAACCCATCAAACAAAAGCACTCAGTCATTTGTTCTCACGCTAAGAAAAATCCCCCCCAAAATTGACTCTGATATGTGTCTAGAATAAGTCTAGAATATACTACTCCTCTGTACCTCTATAAAGAAATAATACTCCTTCCTGCATCAGGGTATAGCCAACATTCTCCAGTTTCGACACAATCAGCAATGATAGGTAGCAGCACAATAAATACTACTGCATTTAGCCTAGCTTAGCATGAATGTCAAC
Source organism: Oncorhynchus nerka (assembly GCF_034236695.1). Lineage (NCBI taxonomy): Eukaryota > Metazoa > Chordata > Actinopteri > Salmoniformes > Salmonidae > Oncorhynchus > Oncorhynchus nerka. The sequence goes on along the minus strand of NC_088409.1, from coordinate 83,544,974 downwards.
CAGATAGGCCTATAGCAGTGGTCACCAACCTTTGAGTCAAGATCCCATTCTGAGTCAAAATGCAAGCCTAGATCTACCGCTCAGGTTTCTTTTTAACATGACTTACATAAAAAACACAATGCAACATGAACCTATTAAAAACACCACTGTAGCAATAAGGTTTGTGCAGAAGGCTATAAGCCCAATACACAATAACAGAATATTGGTTGTGCTTCAATTGCCCTTCCAATGCATTGTTGTTCGGAGCATTTTTATTATTCTACAATGTAGAAAATAGTCAAAATAATGAAAACTCCTTGAATGAGTAGGTGTGTCCAAACTTTTGACTGGTACTGTATATTGAAAAATGTGAAGTAAGCTACAGTATATGATCACACTGGTAATAGATCAGTTGTTGTATTACATTTAAATAATTTGGTTTTTATTTCTGGGCTGATGGAGCCTGCATCTGAGGGTCAGTCTCAGCAGTAGGAGAGAGCAGCAGGGTCACCTCTCAACATCTCTCCTCCCTTTTCTCCACCGACACTGTTCCGTCTTCCAGCTGATGGCGAAACTCGAGTCGCACCGCATTATTTTGTTGTTACTCCTAATGAACAGAGAAAGTGAAACTCCTCGATATTAAAAAAGGCCCAAGCAGCTAATAATAACAATGCCTGTAGATACATTTTCTTATTCATGCATTGCAGCTGCAGTGTAAGCAGGAAGAACGCACATTTTATAGCTTATATGTAACGGCAGATTTCCTCTAGGTCTGAAGAGGAGTAAGGATCGGACCAAGATGCAGCGTGGTAAGTGTTCATGGCGATTTATAAAAAATGAACTGACCACTGAAATACAAAACAATAAACGATGTGAGGTAAACCGAAACAGTACCGTGTGGCGACTCACACGGAAACAAACACCCACAAACCAACAGTGAAACCCAGGCTGCCTAAGTATGATTCTCAATCACAGACAACTAACGACACCTGCCTCTGATTGAGAACCATACTAGGCTGAGCACAAAAACCAACATAGAAAAACAAACATAGACTGCCTACCCCAACTCACGCCCTGACCATACTAAATAAAGATAAAACAAAGGAAGTAAAGGTCAGAACGTGACATTATAAATGTGTTGAATAAAAAGTGTTGCTGGTAAGAACTTTAACATAAACTCACTCAGACAAACAGAAGTTCTTTGCTGTATTCATTGACAGTCTCTCTAGTCATGGTTTTAAAACGTTTTGAAATCTCACAGTATCAACTTTGCTGTAGCTTTTTTTTTACACCTGCTAGGTTACTGCAGACACGGTAAACTGCGCCATCCGATTGGCCAGCCATGGGCCTATAGTGCACTTGATTTGGCTGCCGAGAAGGCAGAGTTTGTACCTTCAGACACATGAAATGGTTAAAAATGTTAGTACATTTTTAATGCTCATGCAGTCTCTGGCTCCTAGCCATGGATCCACACCATTTCAAATAGAAAGCTGTCTGTTTTTGGCACGCTGGGTACTCACTGACAGAGAAAGAGGAGAGATCTTGGGAGTGTGCAATGGGAACACCGGGGTGTAGATTGTCATATTCTGCGCAGGAGAGAGAGCCAAGTGGCTCTGGCTCTAAGACTTCCTCTCAAGCCATTTATACACACAGAACATGTAGGGACACATGCACAGTACCGTCGCTAATAGAGATGTGGTGCATTGCTTTTTCAGACCCCCCTCTCCCAATCCCTCCATTCCCCTTATTCATTTATTCATTCTTTCTCTCAGGTGATAAACATTTCACCTCGTTGTCATTTGCAGACGGATATAGCCCTTATAAAAGATCTGTGTTCTTTTTTCCCTCCATCGGCTCAAACCCACAAGGGTTTTTGTTCTCATTCATCCCGGCGCTTCATCTGGGTTTGTTTTTTAGTTCATATCCTCCTCCTGTTTCCTCAGATAGACAGACAGCTCCAGTATCCCAGCCTGACTTTGGTTTTCAGAAACAGACAGACAGCTCCAGTATCCCAGCCTGACTTTGGTTTTCTGAAACAAACAGACAGCTCCAGTATCCCAGCCTGACTTTGGTTTTCTGAAACAAACAGACAGCTCCAGTATCCCAACCTGACTTTTGTTTTCTGAAACAGACAGACAGCTCCAGTATCCCAGCCTGACTTTGGTTTTCTGAAACAGACAGACAGCTCCAGTATCCCAGCCTGACTTTGGTTTTCTGAAACAGACAAACAGCACCAGTATCCCAGCCTGACTTTGGTTTTCTCAGACAGACAGCACCAGTATCCCAGCCTGACTTTGGTTTTCTCAGACAGACAGCACCAGTATCCCAGCCAGACTTTGGTTTTCTCAGACAGACAGCACCAGTATCCCAGTCTGCCCGCTCCTCGGCTCGCTGTCTTTATCACCACAGACATCAATCTCCCAGTGCTTGGCGAGGAATCGTCTCACCATACAAATGTCTGTGTGTTTTGGAATAGGACATATTTGACCAGTCTTTAAATCTCAATCTAAGGAATTGGCCCTTTGAGGGATTCTGTCCACCACCAAACACTCTATAACCCATCCACAACCAGAGTTCATTTTTATGTTTACAGGGACCGTTGAACCTTGTCTACCGTCCACTACTCTCACTGTGTCCACACAATGGACATCTCTCCCTTTGTTCTCCCAGATATCCCATGTTACACTGTGTGAGTCAGCTAAGATCTTAGTCTTTGTTCTCTATCAGAGCTCACCATGGGATGCGCTTCAGTCAGTCACTGTAGCACCAGAATCATTCTTAATTGTTACTTTATTGTCCCCCTCTTCCTCATTGTTTCTACTCTCTATTCCTCGACCTCCTCTCTATCAATTATGCTCTCCCATTCTCTTTTTCTCTGTATCTTTATTTCTCCTTACTTTCCTCCCCTCTTCCTGTCTCTACTTCTTTCTTCTGTAATGATGGGGGGAGGCAGGGATGTATATTCAGAGGCCCAGCAGCTCCATATGTGTTGGTGTGAAACAGTCCCCTGCAGAAGGTTAGGCCCAAGGTAAGACATGCACACATCTGTTTTCATCCTCTCTTCACTTTCTCTGCACACCGCGCCATCTCTGGGCCCCCTTCATTATGACTGAGAGCAGGGATCTCTCTCTCATGCACCACACACACACACACACATTAGGACCAGCATCACTCTCAGGTCACCTGCTGCTCTGTCTCTCACCAAGACCTCCAGTCAGAACAAAGGGCTGTGGTGTAGGCCAGGCGTTTTCAAACTGGGTACACAGTTTGAAAACTGTGTGTGTGTGTTTCGTTAAATACTTGTTTCTGATTGGCTAGAAGGGCATTAAAACCAGATAACGGGACAGTTGGAAAAGATAACGGGACAGTTGGAAAAGATAACGGGACAGTTGGAAAAGATAACGGGACAGTTGGAAAAGATAACGGGACAGTTGGAAAAGATATCGGGACAGATGGAAAAGATATCGACACACCATGCAATTATGACACAATTTGGGCCTACGCAGCCCGTACTTGCTACAAAGTTAAAGAAAACTAAACGAACAACTACACAAACTGAAATTGGATACATTGTAAACGTAGGTCCAACGAGGAAAACACTTAGGTAGCAAGCATTGATTTGTTTTTGCAGAAACATACTTTTTTTGAGAATCTGATGCTATCAGCCAATCAGCATCCAAGACCCAAACTGCCTGGTATATAAAATGTACCAGACCTTGTTCTGAACTAAATGCATGATACTTAACTGATAGACCAAAAAGTGAATAGGCCTGGATGAAGTGCAGATACCCAACTACAGAGTAAATGAAGCAGACTCCACAGACACACAGATACAGAAGTGGATGGAATTGAGTTACCTGTTTCATGTATCAGAACACAGTATTAATAGAACTACCCATCCCGGATCCGGTATATTTGTCATAAGCAACCGCTGAATAGCACAGTCAAAACATATTACTAGAAAATATTTATATTCATGAAATCACAAGTGAAATATAGCGAAACACAGCTTAGCCTTTTGTTAATCACCTTGTCGTCTCAGATTTTGAAATTATGCTTTACAGCGAAAACAATACAAGCGTTTGTGTAAGTTTATCGATAGCCTAGCATAGCATTATGTACACTTAGCATCAGGAAGCTTGGTCACGAAAATCAGAAAAGCAATCAAATTAACCGTTTACCTTTGATGATCTTCGGATGTTTTCACTCACGAGACTCCCAGTTAGACAGCAAATGTTCCTTTTGTTCCATAAAGATATTTTTTATATCCAAATATCTCTGTTAGTTTGGTGCGTTATGCACAGGAATCCACCGGAAATAGCGGTCACGACAACGCAGACAAAAATTCCAAATTATATCCATAATGTCGACAGAAACATAGCAAACATTTTTATAATCAATCCTCAAGGTGTTTTTCAAATATCTATTCGATAATATATCAACCGGGACAGTTGGCTTTTCACTAGGACCGGGAGGAACAATGGCTGCCTCTCTCTTTTGAGCAAAAATCCCTCTGAGAGCCCCCACCTGACCACTTATGTAATGTGGTCGTTCACGCTCATTCTTCAAAATAAAGGCCTGAAACTATATCTAAAGGCTGTAGACACCTTAGGGAAGCCATAGAAAAAGGAATATGGTTGATATCCCTTTCAATGGTCAATAGGGATGCATAGGAACACATAGGTTTCAAAATAAGAGTCACTTCCCGATTGGATTTTTCTCAGGCTTTCGCCTGCAATATCAGTTCTGTTATTCTCACAGACAATATTTTTACAGTTTTGGAAACTTTAGAGTGTTTTCTATCCTAAGCTGTCAATTATATGCATATTCTAGCATCTGGTCCTGAGAAATAGGCCGTTTACTTTGGGAACGTTATTTTTCCAAACATAAAAATAGTGCCCCCTAGCTTCAAGAGGGAAAGATTGTTAGCCAAGGTAAGTCTGCAAGCAGTACCCCAAAGCGCCCCTCCGTTATCCAAACAAGCACAGAGTAACAGCATCACTTATCCCAGGCCAGAAATAACAAGCCATCCAGCTAGACTGACAGCTAGAACAGAGAGGTTGTTCTCAAGACTGACAGTAAGATTTAGGACGATTTGTGGCAGCAACTCAGACCTCCTCGTGGCATGTCACTTGATGATATTCTATGACATATAATACAAGCTGACCACTTCCATAACTCTGGTTCATTCATCCATGATTGATATGAGCCTCATCTATGGCCTTCAGTAGAGAGAAAGAGAGAGAGAGAGATGGACAGAGCAAGAGAGAGAGAGCGAGGAGGGGACAGAGGAGAAGAGTGATACAAACAGCATTGGAGAGGGAAAATAGTACAGAAAGCGAGAGTGGCACGGTAACAGTGATTGAAATGAGTAAATAAGATTACAACAGCATGATGTAAGAGAAATGTAAGACACTGAATAACAAAGCTAGTAATGGAATGTCTAGTGAGAGACCTTAACCTAACCATAACCCTAAGCCTAACCTTAACCCCTAACCCCAAAACTATACCTAACCCTCAGCCTAAAATAACATTTTTCCTTGTGGGGACAGCTAAAATGTCCCCTCTTTTGATACCCACAAAGATGGTGAAACAAAAAAAACACACACACACACACTTGAGGAAAGCTTGGCAGTGTCATACCTGATGTAATGAGAAGAGGGAGAGCGAGATAATGTCAGTAGGGAGCAAAGCATTACTAACTGACGTGGGAGAGCTGTGTGCCTGCAGGGCATGACGGCAACAGAGAGACAGGAGTGTGTGTGTCCTCCGGGAGCTTGAGAACAGCAGCAGTGTTGCAGTGGACTTCAGGCTGGATGGAAACCTATTAAAAATCAGGAGGCTCCAAGCAATCACCAAGGTTTTTACGGAACGTGTCCTTGAGCTCCGGTATGCTGATGACTGTGCTCTTGTGGCCCACACTCCAGAAGACCTTCAGTCCATCCTTGTAGCGGCTGTGAGGGTCTATGGCAGGATGACATGACCATGTCACGCCCTGGCCATAGAGAGGCTTTTATTCTCTATTTTGGGTGGGGCCAGGGTGTGACAAGGGTGGGCATTCTATGTTCTTTTTTCTATGTTTGTGTATTTCTTTGTTTTTGGCCGGGTATGGTTCTCAATCAGGGACAGCTGTCTGTCAATCAGGTCCTCAGTGCTCTGCAGCAGGTTTTCATCAAGGGTCTTTCTGTACTTTACTCTGTTCCTCTTTCCCTAGATCCTGACTAGTCTCCCAGTCCCTGCTGCTGAAAAACATCTCCACAGCATGATGCTGGCACCACCATGCTTCACCGTGGGGATGGTGCCAGGTTTCCTCCAGACGTGACGATTGGCATTCAGGCCAAAAAGCTCAATCTTGGTTTTATCAGACCAGAGAATCTTTTTTCTCATGGTCTGAGAGTCCTTTAGGTGCCTTTTGGCAAATTCCAAGCATGTGGTCATGTGTCTTTTACTGAGGAGTGGCTTCCATTTGGCCACTCTACCATAAAGGCCTGATTGGTGGAGTCCTGCAGTGATGGCTGTTTTTCTGGAAGGTTCTCCCATCCCCGCAGAGGAAATCTAGAACTCTGTTTTAGTGATCGTCAGAGTCTTGGTCACTTCTCCCATGAATGCTCCGTTTGGTCGGGCGACCAGCTCTAGGAAGTGTCTTGGTGGTTCCAAACTTCTTCCATTTAAGAATGATGGAGGCCACTGTGTTCTTGGGGACCTTCAATGCTGCAGAAATATTTTGGTACCCTTCCCCAGATCTGAGCCTTGACACAATCCTGTCTCGGAGCTCTACGGACAATTAGTTTGACATCATGGCTTGGTTTTTGCTCTGACATGCACTGTCAGAGTGGGACCTTATATAGACAGACGTGTGCCTTTCCAAATCATGTCCAATCAGTTGAATTTATGACAGGTAGACTTCAATCAAGTTGTAGAAACATATCAAGGATGATCAATGGAAACAGAATTCACCTGAGCTCAATGTTGAATCTCATTGTCTCAAGGGTCTGAATACTTATGTAAATAAGGTATTTCTGTTTTTTATTCGAAATACCTGTTTTCGTTTTGTCATTATGGAGTATTGTGTGTAGATTATTGGAGATAATTTTTTATTTAATCCATTTCAGAATACGGCTGTAACGTAACAAAATGCGGAGAACGGGTCTGAATGCTTTCTGAATGCTCTGTATGTGCATCTATCTATGCCCCCTCCATCCCTTCAGGGTTTCAAATTACACTGAACAAAACACAACATGTGTTTATGTTTTGGTCCCATGTTTCTTGAGCTGAAATAAATGATCCCAGACTTTTTCCATATGCACAAAAATGTATTTCTCTCAAATTTTGTGAACAAATTTGTTTACAGTGAGCATTTCTCCTTTGCTATGATAATCTATCCACCTGAAAGGTGTGGCATATCAAGAACCTGATTAAACAGCATGATCATTACACATGTGCACCTTGTGTTGGGGACAATAAAAGGCCACTCTAAAATGTGCAGTTTTGTCACAAAACACAATGCCACAGATGCCTTAAGTTTTGAGGGAGCGTGCAATTTGCCTGCAATTGGAATGTTGACTGCAGGAATGCCAACCAGAGCTGTTGCCATAGAATTGAATGTTCATTTCTTTACCATAAGCCGCCTCCAACGTCGTTTTAGAGAATTTGGCAGTGCATCCAACCGGCCTAACATCCGTAGACCACGTGTAACCATGCCAGCCCAGGACCTCCACATCCAGCTTCTTCACCTGCAGGATCGTCTGAGACCAGCCACACGGACAGCTGATGAAACTGAGGAGTATTTATGTCTGTAATAAAGCCCTTTTGTGAGGAAAAATGCATTCTGATTGGCTGGGCCTGCTCCCCAGTGGGTGGGCCTATGCCCTCCCAGGCCCACCCATGAATGATTTACTTATATGAACTGTAACTCAGTAAAATTGTTGAAATTGATGCATGTTGCGTTTATATTTTTGTTCAGTATAGATATTTCTGTATAAAAATATATAAATTAGCAAATATTTCTAAAAACATGTTCTCACATTGTCATTATGGGGTATTGTATGTCGATGGATGAGAAAAAATACATTCAATCCATTTTCAATTTATTCTGTAAGACAACACAATGTAGAATAAGTCAAGGGGTATGATAACTTTCTGAAGGCACTGGATGTTAAATTAACAATGTGTTGTTAGTTCATACACTGATCATTACATATATTAGTGTGTCCATCCACCCATGCATCCATCAAAAAAATAAAACTTACTGTTTAGATGCACAGAAACACGCTCAAATATACACACTGCCCTTGTGTGGTGGACTGGAGATACAACACCCTGACAGTCTCTTCAGTGCATTGCGGTGTTAGAAAGTGAGAAACACTCAAATGTGAGTCTGTGTGTGCCTGCCTGTGTGTGTGTGTTTTTGGTTTTACTATTATTGTGGGGACCAGAAGTCCTCATAGGGATAGTAAAGAAAGGAAAATTGGGGACATTTCGCCAGTCCCCACATTGAAAAAGGAAATTTTAGGCTTAATGGTTAGGTTTAGGATTAGTGTTACAATTAGGATTAGGGTTAGGTTTAGGGTCGGGAGTTAGGGGTTAGGGTTTGTGGTTAGGTTAACAGTTTAGGGAAAATAGAGCTGTGTTCGAATACCCATACTAACATACTTTATACAATGGGTGGTTTGGAATTGCCATTGTTAGAGCCTCTTCTGATCTGCTGTTTCAAATTCTTTGCTACAAAGTTTCAGCACCATTTTCAGAACCTTGGACAGCAGCCACATACAACGTTACGATCTGACATACAATTTTCAAATACATGGACCAGACGTGTGCTGTTTTCAGAACCATGGACAGCATCCCTAGAAAACAATGTTCATTTTACTCACCCTAACAGACCTGGTTAGGCTGTTTTTATTTTATCCAGAGTGTTGGTGACTGTAACTGTGCTGCTGGCAACAATTTAATTACGCTTTTTTTTCTCTGCTATTGACTGATATGAGTGTTCGTAAATTCATCAGTTACTCTGCCCTCCTGGCACAGGTACACTCAGACGAGAGTGCTCTGATATCGGAGTAGATAGCCAGAGCGAATTTTTGAATGCACGCGAATGTCCATTGGGAACGCACTACGACTATACCACTTAGCTAAACTAAGAATGGCGGGAATAATCATGTAAATAAATGTTGGGTAGTTAGTTAGATAGCATATAGTTAATATACTGGCAAGTTCGATTTATTAGTAGCCAACCAACGTTAGGTAGCTAACGTTAACTCACCCCATTCTGTACAAATGTGCGCAACCGCAACATTCAAACGAGGCTACAAATAAAACTAATGGGACTGTAGCGACTGTGTTGACTTCAAAATCGGGGGTGTGAACTACGTTTCTATTCAAGCATTGATCGACTTGGTAATGCACGAGCTCCAGCAGGTATATCTCTCTGGTCACCCCCAAAACCAATTATTTCTTTGGCCGCCTCTCTTTCCAGTTCTCTGCTGCCAATGACTGGAACGAACTACAAAAATCTCTGAAACTGGAAACACTTATCTCCCTCACTAGCTTTAAGCACCAGCTGTCAGAGCAGCTCACAGATTACTGCATCTGTACATAGCCCACCTATAATTTAGCCCAAACAACTACCTCTTTCCCTACTGTATTTATTTTATTTATTTATGTATTTATTTTGCTCCTTTGCACCCCATTATTTCTATTTCTACTTTGCACATTATTCCACTGCAAAACTACCATTCCAGTGTTTTACCTGCTATATTGTATTTACTTTGCCACCATGACCTTTTTTTTGCCTTTACCTCCCTTATCTCACCTCATTTGCTCACATCGTATACAGACTTGTTTCTACTGTATTATTGACTGTATGTTTGTTTTACTCCATGTGTAACTCTGTGTCGTTGTATGTGTCGAACTGCTTTGCTTTATCTTGGCCAGTTCGCAATTGTAAATGAGAACTTGTTCTCAACTTGTCTACCTGGTTAAATAAAGGTGAAATAAAAAAATGAAAAAACAGTGACGTGTCATGTCGTAACGTACAGCACGCATAAGCAACTATTTCAGTCTTACCATCTCCACCAGGTGTAGCACTTCTCTCATCCTTTAAAAACAAGAAATGAACAGTGACGGGGGTAAGGGGGATACCTCTTTTGCGTCATCATTGCATGCGATCATCATTCTTAAAACCGCTGTTTACTTCTAAGATCATTTTAGCACCGCCCTAAAAACCCCATTCAAATTCCACACAAACCGTCAAATAGGTATGTAATGACACATTATCTAAACTCTTTATAGTGTTTATTTACATTTTAGAGGAGATAAGGTGATAAGTTGGACAGATCGAGTGAAAAAAAGCCATTTTCCCACTCGACATCTCTCCTTCTCACTATCACGCATTAGTTTCGCTTCCCCACCCGCCGTTTAAAAAAAGACCCCACGGGCTCATTGCCTTCTTGAATCATGCAGAAACGGGCAGCGTGGGGGTCATGTAATTTATTCTGTTGGAAAGGGGAGCAATTGTGCTTTACAATGGTATTGACATTACAGTTGATCTGGAAGTATTACGTTTTTGGGGCGCTAAAATAAGGTCAATTGTACAGACCAAGGCGATGTACAAAAGTGAGTGAGTTTACGTTAGCTAACATATCGGTACATACTGCTACGCGGTTCGTAAGGATAGTGTAGCTAAGAAATTGTCAGCCAACATAACGTGTAAGGTAACTTATTTGAAAAGTCATTTCTTTATGATATAGCTCAACATTTTTTTTAAATGTTCCATAATTAGTAAAAGCAATGAATTTGTATCCGCTCTCGTTGGACTTCAGCTGCATATTTTCAGAAGAATTGCATTATGGGCCATAAAAGCACAGAAATATTGTCCACTGCTTGTATACTTAATATTTTGGTGAATGTAGTACGACAACCTGGAACATTTGGCATACTAACTTTATCCATACTATGACCAATAAGCATACAAAATACTAACTTTATCCATACTATGACCAATAAGCATACAAAATACTAACTTTATCCATACTAGGACCAATAAGCATACAAAATACTAACTTTATCCATACTATGACCAATAAGCATACAAAATACTAACTTTATCCATACTATGACCAATAAGCATACAAATAGTACGGTTAGTTTGGTTACTATGATTATTCAAACACAGCTTAGGATTTTGAATCAATCAATCAAGTGTTTGGTCCCCACAAGGATAGTAAAGCAAAGGTTTGTGTGTATGCTTGCGTGTGCGCTTGCTTGCCTGTTTGAGAGACGCTAAAATGTGTGTGTGTGTGTGTTTGTGTACTGTAGCTCATCCCCTGGCCAACCTCAGACAGGTATATATCCTCATCACTCAGTGCTGAGTCGACACAAATGGGTCAGATTCCTCTTACCCCTACACATAAAGCTGTCTGCAGGGGTGACCGAGCCTCAGCACGTCAATATACACCCCTATCTGCACGCCTGTTTCTATTCCCTACACCAGACAGCTGAATATCTGCAGGAATGGGCCTCAGCCCTTTAAATATACACTTCTATCTGCACTCGTTTCTATTCCCTACTCCAGACAGCTGAATGTCTGCAGGAATGGGCCTCAGCCCTTTAAATATACACCTCTGTCTGCACCTGTTTCTATTCCCTACTCCAGACAGCTGAATGTCTGCAGGAATGGGCCTCAGCCCTTTAAATATACACTTCTATCTGCACTCGTTTCTATTCCCTACTCCAGACAGCTGAATATCTGCAGGGGTGGGCCTCAGCCCTTTAAATATACACTTCTATCTGCACCCCTGTTTCTATTCCCTACACCAGACAGCTGAATGTCTGCAGGAATGGGCCTCAGCCCTTTAAATATACACCTCTATCTGCACCCCTGTTTCTATTCCCTACACCAGACAGCTGAATGTCTGCAGGAATGGGCCTCAGCCCTTTAAATATACACCTCTGTCTGCACCCCTGTTTCTATTCCCTACTCCAGACAGCTGAATGTCTGCAGGAATGGGCCTCAGCCCTTTAAATATACACCTCTATCTGCACCCCTGTTTCTATTCCCTACTCCAGACAGCTGAATGTCTGCAGGAATGGGCCTCAGCCCTTTAAATATACACCTCTGTCTGCACCTGTTTCTATTCCCTACTCCAGACAGCTGAATGTCTGCAGGAATGGGCCTCAGCCCTTTAAATATACACCTCTGTCTGCACCTGTTTCTATTCCCTACTCCAGACAGCTGAATGTCTGCAGGAATGGGCCTCAGCCCTTTAAATATACACTTCTATCTGCACTCGTTTCTATTCCCTACTCCAGACAGCTGAATATCTGCAGGGGTGGGCCTCAGCCCTTTAAATATACACTTCTATCTGCACCCCTGTTTCTATTCCCTACACCAGACAGCTGAATGTCTGCAGGAATGGGCCTCAGCCCTTTAAATATACACCTCTATCTGCACCCCTGTTTCTATTCCCTACACCAGACAGCTGAATGTCTGCAGGAATGGGCCTCAGCCCTTTAAATATACACCTCTGTCTGCACCCCTGTTTCTATTCCCTACTCCAGACAGCTGAATGTCTGCAGGAATGGGCCTCAGCCCTTTAAATATACACCTCTATCTGCACCCCTGTTTCTATTCCCTACTCCAGACAGCTGAATGTCTGCAGGAATGGGCCTCAGCCCTTCAAATATACACCTCTATCTGCACCCCTGTTTCTATTCCCTACACCAGACAGCTGAATGTCTGCAGGGGTGGGCCTCAGCCCTTTAAATATACACCTCTATCTGCACCCCTGTTTCTATTCCCTACACAAGACAGCTGAATGTCTGCAGGAATGGGCCTCAGCCCTTTAAATATACACCTCTATCTGCACCCGTTTCTATTCCCTACTCCAGACAGCTGAATGTCTGCAGGAATGGGCCTCAGCCCTTCAAATATACACCTCTATCTGCACCCCTGTTTCTATTCCCTACACCAGACAGCTGAATGTCTGCAGGAATGGGCCTCAGCCCTTTAAATATACACCTCTATCTGCACCCTGTTTCTATTCCCTACTCCAGACAGCTGAATGTCTGCAGGAAGCTGAATGTCTGCAGCCTCAGCCCTTTAAATATACACCTCTGTCTGCACCTGTTTCTATTCCCTACTCCAGACAGCTGAATGTCTGCAGGAATGGGCCTCAACCATTTAAATATACACCTCTGTCTGCACCTGTTTCTATTCCCTACTCCAGACAGCTGAATGTCTGCAGGAATGGGCCTCAGCTCTTTAAATATACACCTCTATCTGCACCCCTGTTTCTATTCCCTACACCAGACAGCTGAATGTCTGCAGGAATGGGCCTCAGCCCTTTAAATATACACCTCTGTCTGCACCTGTTTCTATTCCCTACTCCAGACAGCTGAATGTCTGCAGGAATGGGCCTCAGCCCTCTAAATATACACCTCTATCTGCACTCCTGTTTCTATTCCCTACTCCAGACAGCTGAATATCTGCAGGAATGGGCCTCAGCCCTTTAAATATACACCTCTATCTGCACCCCTGTTTCTATTCCCTACTCCAGAGAGCTGAATGTCTGCAGGAATGGGCCTCAGCCCTTCAAATATACACCTCTGTCTGCACCTGTTTCTATTCCCTACTCCAGACAGCTGAATGTCTGCAGGAATGGGCCTCAGCCCTTTAAATATACACCTCTATCTGCACCCCTGTTTCTATTCCCTACACAAGACAGCTGAATGTCTGCAGGAATGGGCCTCAGCCCTTTAAATATACACCTCTATCTGCACCCGTTTCTATTCCCTACTCCAGACAGCTGAATGTCTGCAGGAATGGGCCTCAGCCCTTTAAATATACACCTCTGTCTGCACCTGTTTCTATTCCCTACACCAGACAACTGAATGTCTGCAGGAATGGGCCTCAGCCCTTCAAAAATACACACCTCTATCTGCACCCCTGTTTCTATTCCCTACTCCAGACAGCTGAATATCTGCAGGAATGGGCCTCAGCCCTTTAAATATACACCTCTGTCTGCACCTGTTTCTATTCCCTACTCCAGACAGCTGAATGTCTGCAGGAATGGGCCTCAGCCCTTTAAATATACACCTCTATCTGCACCCCTGTTTCTATTCCCTACACCAGACAGCTGAATGTCTGCAGGAATGGGCCTCAGCCCTTTAAATATACACCTCTGTCTGCACCTGTTTCTATTCCCTACTCCAGACAGCTGAATGTCTGCAGGAATGGGCCTCAGCCCTTTAAATATACACCTCTATCTGCACCCCTGTTTCTATTCCCTACTCCAGACAGCTGAATGTCTGCAGGAATGGGCCTCAGCCCTTTAAATATACACCTCTATCTGCACCCCTGTTTCTATTCCCTACTCCAGACAGCTGAATGTCTGCAGGAATGGGCCTCAGCCCTTTAAATATACACCTCTGTCTGCACCTGTTTCTATTCCCTACACAAGACAGCTGAATGTCTGCAGGAATGGGCCTCAGCCCTTTAAATATACATCTCTATCTGCACCTCTGTTTCTATTCCCTACTCCAGACAGCTGAATGTCTGCAGGAATGGGCCTCAGCCCTTCAAATATACACCTCTGTCTGCACCTGTTTCTATTCCCTACTCCAGACAGCTGAATGTCTGCAGGAATGGGCCTCAGCCCTTCAAATATACACCTCTATCTGCACCCCTGTTTCTATTCCCTACACAAGACAGCTGAATGTCTGCAGGAATGGGCCTCAGCCCTTTAAATATACACCTCTATCTGCACCCGTTTCTATTCCCTACTCCAGACAGCTGAATGTCTGCAGGAATGGGCCTCAGCCCTTCAAATATACACCTCTATCTGCACCCCTGTTTCTATTCCCTACACCAGACAGCTGAATGTCTGCAGGGGTGGGCCTCAGCCCTTTAAATATACACCTCTATCTGCACCCCTGTTTCTATTCCCTACTCCATACAGCTGAATGTCTGCAGGAATGGGCCTCAGCCCTTTAAATATACACCTCTGTCTGCACCTGTTTCTATTCCCTACACAAGACAGCTGAATGTCTGCAGGAATGGGCCTCAGCCCTTTAAATATACACCTCTATCTGCACCCCTGTTTCTATTCCCTACTCCAGACAGCTGAATGTCTGCAGGGGTGGGCCTCAGCCCTTTAAATATACACCTCTATCTGCACCCCTGTTTCTATTCCCTACTCCAGACAGCTGAATGTCCGCAGGAATGGGCCTCAGCCCTTTAAATATACACCTCTGTCTGCACCTGTTTCTATTCCCTACTCCAGACAGCTGAATGTCTGCAGGAATGGGCCTCAGCCCTTTAAATATACACCTCTGTCTGCACCTGTTTCTATTCCCTACTCCAGACAGCTGAATGTCTGCAGGAATGGGCCTCAGCCCTTCAAATATACACCTCTATCTGCACCCCTGTTTCTATTCCCTACTCCAGACAGCTGAATGTCTGCAGGAATGGGCCTCAGCCCTTCAAATATACACCTCTATCTGCACCCTGTTTCTATTCCCTACTCCAGACAGCTGAATGTCTGCAGGAATGGGCCTCAGCCCTTCAAAATATACACCTCTATCTGCACCCCTGTTTCTATTCCCTACTCCAGACAGCTGAATGTCTGCAGGAATGGGCCTCAGCCCTTCAAATATAGACCTCTATCTGCACCCCTGTTTCTATTCCCTACTCCAGACAGCTGAATGTCTACAGGAATGGGCCTCAGCCCTTCAAAATATACACCTCTATCTGCACCCTTGTTTCTATTCCCTACACAAGACAGCTGAATGTCTGCAGGAATGGGCCTCAGCCCTTTAAATATACACTTCTGTCTGCACTCCTGTTTCTATTCCCTACTCCAGACAGCTGAATATCTGCAGGAATGGGCCTCAGCCCTTTAAATATACACCTCTATCTGCACCCCTGTTTCTATTCCCTACTCCAGACAGCTGAATGTCTGCAGGAATGGGCCTCAGCCATTTAAATATACACCTCTATCTGCACCCCTGTTTCTATTCCCTACTCCAGACAGCTGAATGTCTGCAGGGGTGGGCCTCAGCCCTTTAAATATACACCTCTATCTGCACCCCTGTTTCTATTCCCTACTCCAGACAGCTGAATGTCCGCAGGAATGGGCCTCAGCCCTTTAAATATACACCTCTGTCTGCACCTGTTTCTATTCCCTACTCCAGACAGCTGAATGTCTGCAGGAATGGGCCTCAGCCCTTTAAATATACACCTCTGTCTGCACCTGTTTCTATTCCCTACTCCAGACAGCTGAATGTCTGCAGGAATGGGCCTCAGCCCTTCAAATATACACCTCTATCTGCACCCCTGTTTCTATTCCCTACTCCAGACAGCTGAATGTCTGCAGGAATGGGCCTCAGCCCTTCAAATATACACCTCTATCTGCACCCCTGTTTCTATTCCCTACTCCAGACAGCTGAATGTCTGCAGGAATGGGCCTCAGCCCTTCAAAATATACACCTCTATCTGCACCCCTGTTTCTATTCCCTACTCCAGACAGCTGAATGTCTGCAGGAATGGGCCTCAGCCCTTCAAATATAGACCTCTATCTGCACCCCTGTTTCTATTCCCTACTCCAGACAGCTGAATGTCTACAGGAATGGGCCTCAGCCCTTCAAAATATACACCTCTATCTGCACCCTTGTTTCTATTCCCTACACAAGACAGCTGAATGTCTGCAGGAATGGGCCTCAGCCCTTTAAATATACACTTCTGTCTGCACTCCTGTTTCTATTCCCTACTCCAGACAGCTGAATATCTGCAGGAATGGGCCTCAGCCCTTTAAATATACACCTCTATCTGCACCCCTGTTTCTATTCCCTACTCCAGACAGCTGAATGTCTGCAGGAATGGGCCTCAGCCATTTAAATATACACCTCTATCTGCACTCCTGTTTCTATTCCCTACACCAGACAGCTGAATGTCTGCAGGAATGGGCCTCAGCCCTTTAAATATACACCTCTATCTGCACCCCTGTTTCTATTCCCTACTCCAGACAGCTGAATGTCTGCAGGAATGGGCCTCAGCCCTTTAAATATACACCTCTGTCTGCACCTGTTTCTATTCCCTACTCCAGACAGCTGAATGTCTGCAGGAATGGGCCTCAGTCCTTTAAATATACACCTCTATCTGCACCCGTTTCTATTCCCTACTCCAGACAGCTGAATGTCTGCAGGAATGGGCCTCAGTCCTTTAAAAATACACCTCTATCTGCACCCCTGTTTCTATTCCCTACTCCAGACAGCTGAATGTCTGCAGGGGTGGGCCTCAGCCCTTTAAATATACACCTCTATCTGCACCCCTGTTTCTATTCCCTACTCCAGACAGCTGAATGTCTGCAGGAATGGGCCTCAGTCCTTTAAATATACACCTCTATCTGCACCCCTGTTTCTATTCCCTACACCAGACAGCTGAATGTCTGCAGGAATGGGCCTCAGCCCTTTAAATATACACCTCTATCTGCACTCCTGTTTCTATTCCCTACACCAGACAGCTGAATGTCTGCAGGAATGGGCCTCAGCCCTTTAAATATACACCTCTATCTGCACCCCTGTTTCTATTCCCTACTCCAGACAGCTGAATGTCTGCAGGAATGGGCCTCAGCCCTTTAAATATACACCTCTTTCTGCACCTGTTTCTATTCCCTACTCCAGACAGCTGAATGTCTGCAGGAATGGGCCTCAGCCCTTTAAATATACACCTCTGTCTGCACCTGTTTCTATTCCCTACTCCAGACAGCTGAATGTCTGCAGGAATGGGCCTCAGTCCTTTAAATATACACCTCTATCTGCACCCGTTTCTATTCCCTACTCCAGACAGCTGAATGTCTGCAGGAATGGGCCTCAGTCCTTTAAATATACACCTCTATCTGCACCCGTTTCTATTCCCTACTCCAGACAGCTGAATGTCTGCAGGAAATCAGTCAATTGAAATAAATGTATTAGGCCCTAATCTATGGATTTCACATGACTGGAAATACAGATATGCATCTGTTGGTCACAGACACCTTAAAAAAAGGACAGGGCCGTGGATTAGATAACCAGTCAGTATCTGGTGTGACCACCATGTGCTTCATGCAGCGCGACACATCTCCTTCACATTGAGTTGATCAGGCTGATGATTGTGGCCTGTGGAATGTTGTCCCACTCCTCTTCAATGGCTGTGCAAAATTGCTGGATATTGAAGGAAACTGTATAACGCTGTTGTGCACATCGATCCAGAGCATCCCAAACGTGCTTAATGAGTGACATGTCTGGTGAGTATGCAGGCCATGGAACAACTGGGACATTTTCAGCTTCCAGGAATTGTGTACAGATTCTTGAGGCGTGGGACCTTGCATTATCATTCTGAAACATGAGGTGATGGCGTGGATGAATGACACGACAATGGGCCTCAGGATCTCATCACAGTATCTCTGCGCATTCAAATTGCCATGGTTAAAATGCAATTGTGTTTGTTGTAGTTATGCATGCCCATACCATAACTTCATCACCACCATGGGACAATCTGTTCACAACGTTGACAACAGCAAACCGTTTGCCCACACAACACCATACACGTGGTCTGCAGTTGTGAGGCCAGTTGGACGTACTGCCAAATTCTCTAAAACAATGTTGGAGGCAGCTTATGGTAGAGAAACTTTCAAATCTCTGGCAACAGCTCTGGTGGACAGTCAACATGCCAATTGCACGCTCCTTCAAAACTTGAGACATTGTGTTGTGTGAAAATACGGCACATTTTAGAGTGGCCTTTTATTGTCCCCAACACAAAGTGCAACTGTGTAATGATCATCCTGTTTAATCAGCTTCTTGATATGCCACACCTCTCAGGTGGATGGATTATCTTGGCAAAGGAGAAATGCTCTCTAACGGATATAAACAAATTGGTGCACACAATTGGAGAGAAACAAGCATTTTGTGCATATGGAAAATGTCTGGGATCTTTTATTTCAGCTCATGAAACATGGGACCAACACTTTACATGTTGTGTTTATATTTTTGTTCAGTGGAGATAAAGGGCCTCCTTGCCAAAATCCCGAAGAATCCCTTTAGCATCCTATACCAGTCTTCTCCATCCTACCACTGTCTCAACTGACAACATGCACCAGGCTCCTACCACTGTCTAAGCTGACACCCTGCACCAGGCTCCTACCACTGTCTAAGCAGACACTGCACCAGGCTCCTACCACTGTCTCAACTGACAACCTGCACTAGGCTCCTACCACTGTCTAAGCAGACACTGCACCAGGCTCCTACCACTGTCTCAACTGACAACCTGCACCAGGCTCCTACCACTGTCTAAGCAGACACTGCACCAGGCTCCTACCACTGTCTCAACTGACAACCTGCACCAGGCTCCTACCACTGTCTCAACTGACAACCTGCACCAGGCTCCTACCACTGTCTAAGCTGACACCCTGCACCAGGCTCCTACCACTGTCTAAGCAGACACTGCACCAGGCTCCTACCACTTTCTAAGCAGACACTGCACCAGGCTCCTACCACTGTCTAAGCAGACACTGCACCAGGCTCCTACCACTGTCTCAACTGACAACCTGCACCAGGCTCCTACCACTGTCTAAGCAGACACTGCACCAGGCTCCTACCACTGTCTCAACTGACAACATGCACCACGCTCCTACCACTGTCTAAGCAGACACTCTGCACCAGGCTCCTACCACTATCTAAGCAGACACCCTGCACAAGGCTCCTACCAATCTCTGTCTCAGCCAACATCTGTTAATTTCACTCTCTTGGCTGTTTATCTCTCTGTCTCCCTCTCCGTTGGTCTCTTCTGTCTATCCCCCTGTCTGCCTGTCCAATGGTCTCTTCTGTCTTTCTCTCTGTCTGCCTGACGCTCTACAATTCATTAGGTATTTGTGTGTGTATAAATGTGTGGTGAGACGCAATATTCATCCAACTCAGTCCTAAAATAAATACTGTAGGTATTACCCCTAAAGAAAGGCATTTAATTCATTCTGGTCATAGACAGACAGAGAGGACAACAGCAGCAGCGTAGCTATAGTAGAATAATGACAGGAATCATTCTGTGCTGGCAGACAGTGGGAGGCTGGAGAAACTCACCTCTTAATCTATACACCCCTATATCACCCAGAACAGGGAGTGTTCTCCAGGGTTCTACAGTGTTATTGAGGCAAGGGGGGGAGGGGGTTGACTGTGTCTGGGATCCACCTGGGAGGCAGTCCAACCCTGCTGGGATTTCAACTACACCCACCACCCTGGTGTTAAGTTATTGTCTGTCTGCACCTCACAGTGACTGATCAAGGGGAGGGAGGGAGGGCAAAGAAATGCAGAGGATTGAGACTACAGAAGAGAAATAGAGAAATTACCCTACAGAGATCAAATATGTATGCAGACTTATACACACATGAACCACTATTGTTGATGTAAATTTAAAGCTATATAGATTAGAATAATTATCATGAGCATTATGATCATTATGGAGAGCAGAGATGTGAGAAAGACATGGAAACAGAGAGAGTAGGAACGCACAAAGAAGAGATGTGAGAAAGACATGTAAACAGAGAGAGCAGGAACGCAGAGAGGAGAGATGTGAGAAAGACATGTAAACAGAGAGAGTAGGAACGCAGAGAGGAGAGATGTGAGAAAGACATGGAAACAGAGAGTGCAGGAACGCAGAGAGGAGAGATGTGAGAAAGACATGTAAACAGAGAGAGTAGGAACGCAGAGAGGAGAGATGTGAGAAAGACATGGAAACAGAGAGTGCAGGAACGCAGAGAGGAGAGATGTGAGAAAGACATGTAAACAGAGAGAGTAGGAACGCAGAGAGGAGAGATGTGAGAAAGACATGTAAAACAGAGAGAGTAGGAACGCAGAGAGGAGAGATGTGAGAAAGACATGTAAACAGAGAGAGTAGGACGCAGAGAGGAGAGATGTGAGAAAGACATGGAAACAGAGAGAGTAGGACGCAGAGAGGAGAGATGTGAGAAAGACATGTAAACAGAGAGAGTAGGAACGCAGAGAGGAGATATGTGAGAAAGACATGGAAACAGAGAGAGTAGGACGCAGAGAGGAGAGATGTGAGGAAGACATGTAAACAGAGAGAGTAGGAACGCAGAGAGGAGAGATGTCAGAAAGACATGTAAACAGAGAGAGTAGGAACGCAGAGAGGAGAGATGTGAGAAAGACATGGAAACAGAGAGAGTAGGAACGCAGAGAGGAGAGATGTGAGAAAGACATGTAAACAGAGAGAGCAGGAACGCAGAGAGGAGAGATGTGAGAAAGACATGGAAACAGAGAGAGTAGGACGCAGAGGAGAGATGTCAGAAAGACATGTAAACAGAGAGAGTAGGAACGCAGAGAGGAGAGATGTGAGAAAGACATGTAAACAGAGAGAGTAGGACGCAGAGGAGAGATGTGAGAAAGACATGGAAACAGAGAGAGTAGGAACGCAGAGAGGAGAGATGTGAGAAAGACATGTAAACAGAGAGAGCAGGAACGCAGAGAGGAGAGATGTGAGAAAGACATGGAAACAGAGAGAGTAGGACGCAGAGAAGAGATGTGAGAAAGACATGTAAACAGAGAGAGTAGGAACGCAGAGAGGAGAGATGTGAGAAAGACATGGAAACAGAGAGAGTAGGAACGCAGAGAGGAGAGATGTGAGAAAGACATGGAAACAGAGAGAGTAGGACGCAGAGAGGAGAGATGTCAGAAAGACATGGAAATAGAGAGAGTAGGAACGCAGAGAGGAGAGATGTGAGAAAGACATGTAAACAGAGAGAGTAGGACGCAGAGAAGAGAGATGTCAGAAAGACATGGAAACAGAGAGAGTAGGAACGCAGAGAGGAGAGATGTGAGAAAGACATGGAAACAGAGAGAGCAGGAACGCAGAGAGGAGAGATGTGAGAAAGACATGGAAACAGAGAGAGTAGGAACGCAGAGAGGAGAGATGTCAGAAAGACATGGAAATAGAGAGAGTAGGAACGCAGAGAGGAGAGATGTGAGAAAGACATGGAAACAGAGAGAGTAGGAACGCAGAGAGGAGAGATGTGAGAAAGACATGGAAACAGAGAGAGTAGGAACGCAGAGAGGAGAGATGTGAGAAAGACATGGAAACAGAGAGAGTAGGAACGCAGAGAGGAGAGATGTCAGAAAGACATGGAAATAGAGAGAGTAGGAACGCAGAGAGGAGAGATGTGAGAAAGACATGTAAACAGAGAGAGTAGGACGCAGAGAAGAGAGATGTCAGAAAGACATGGAAACAGAGAGAGTAGGAACGCAGAGAGGAGAGATGTGAGAAAGACATGGAAACAGAGAGAGCAGGAACGCAGAGAGGAGAGATGTGAGAAAGACATGTAAACAGAGAGAGTAGGAACGCAGAGAGGAGAGATGTGAGAAAGACATGTAAACAGAGAGAGCAGGAACACAGAGAGGAGAGATGTGAGAATGACATGGAAACAGAGAGAGTAGGAACGCAGAGAGGAGAGATGTCAGAAAGACATGTAAACAGAGAGAGCAGGAACGCAGAGAGGAGAGATGTGAGAAAGACATGGAAACAGAGAGAGTAGGAACGCAGAGAGGAGAGATGTCAGAAAGACATGTAAACAGAGAGAGTAGGAACGCAGAGAGGAGAGATGTGAGAAAGACATGGAAACAGAGAGAGTAGGAACGCAGAGAGGAGAGATGTGAGAAAGACATGGAAACAGAGAGAGTAGGAACGCAGAGAGGAGAGATGTGAGAAAGACATGTAAACAGAGAGAGTAGGACGCAGAGAGGAGAGATGTGAGAAAGACATGGAAACAGAGAGAGTAGGAACGCAGAGAGGAGAGATGTCAGAAAGACATGTAAACAGAGAGAGTAGGAACGCAGAGAGGAGAGATGTGAGAAAGACATGGAAACAGAGAGAGTAGGAACGCAGAGAGGAGAGATGTGAGAAAGACATGTAAACAGAGAGAGCAGGAACGCAGAGAGGAGAGATGTGAGAAAGACATGGAAACAGACAGAGTAGGACGCAGAGAGGAGAGATGTGAGAAAGACATGGAAACAGAGAGAGCAGGAACACAGAGAGGAGAGATGTGAGAAAGACATGGAAACAGAGAGAGTAGGAACGCAGAGAGGAGAGATATCAGAAAGACATGTAAACAGAGAGAGTAGGAACGCAGAGAGGAGAGATGTGAGAAAGACATGGAAACAGAGAGAGTAGGAACGCAGAGAGGAGAGATGTGAGAAAGACATGGAAACAGAGAGAGTAGGAACGCAGAGAGGAGAGATGTGAGAAAGACATGTAAACAGAGAGAGTAGGACGCAGAGAGGAGAGATGTGAGAAAGACATGGAAACAGAGAGTAGGAACGCAGAGAGGAGAGATGTCAGAAAGACATGTAAGCAGAGAGAGTAGGAACGCAGAGAGGAGAGATGTCAGAAAGACATGTAAACAGAGAGAGCAGGAACGCAGAGAGGAGAGATGTGAGAAAGACATGGAAACAGAGAGAGTAGGAACGCAGAGAGGAGAGATGTGAGAAAGACATGTAAACAGAGAGAGTAGGAACGCAGAGAGGATA
This sequence comes from Oncorhynchus nerka, assembly GCF_034236695.1. NCBI lineage: Eukaryota > Metazoa > Chordata > Actinopteri > Salmoniformes > Salmonidae > Oncorhynchus > Oncorhynchus nerka. Next base: position 83,521,430 of record NC_088409.1, on the reverse strand, counting down.
GATGTCAGAAAGACATGTAAACAGAGAGAGTAGGAACGCAGAGAGGAGAGATGTGAGAAAGACATGTAAACAGAGAGAGTAGGAATGCAGAGAGGAGAGATGTCAGAAAGACATGTAAACAGAGAGAGCAGGAACGCAGAGAGGAGAGATGTCAGAAAGACATGTAAACAGAGAGAGTAGGAACGCAGAGAGGAGAGATGTCAGAAAGACATGTAAACAGAGAGAGCAGGAACGCAGAGAGGAGAGATGTGAGAAAGACATGGAAACAGAGAGAGTAGGAACGCAGAGAGGAGAGATGTCAGAAAGACATGGAAACAGAGCGAGTAGGAGGATAGAGACATAAGCAGAGGGAGCAAGGTGTATGATGTAAAATATAAAAATATGGAGGAAGGGGGTTGTAGCCTTGTAGTACAGATTGTACATCTATCTTAATTTGTCCCTGCTTCCCACAAAAGGAAAATAATCCTGCAGCGACAGGAATTGTGAAATATTATGTGGATCATAATTAATGGACATTTTTTGTAGGGGTTGGTACATTTTTTTGTAGGGAAAATAAAGTTTGACATTTTAAAGTGGAAATTACAAACGTCTGAAGCCTTTTTAAACATACAAATTGAATTTCCTACTGCAACAACAGAGTGATCAAATGAGGATATCATGTTTGTACATGGAGGAAGGAGAAGTGAAGAAAGCTGAGCAGAAGAGGGCTTGTTAAAACAGAAAAAAACTGTGATCTATAAAAGACAGAGAGAGAAAAAGACAGAGAGATGGTTGGTATAATATGATGTGCAGTGTTGTGTTGCATTGTCCTCTGACTGGTGTTGACGGGGTGAGAACACCAGGCTCCAATTGATCAATCCTGCCAAGTGTGACAGAGGAAATATAGAACAGAATGGACACCTCTAACCCCATGTCAGAGAAGATGACAAAGTCTCTCCGTCATAGACATACAGCAGGGTGTGTGTGTGTATGTGCGTGCGTTTGTGTTTGTTTGCTTGTGTATGACTGTGTGCATGTGCAGTATTTGTTTGTGTGTGACCCTGTCTGTATCGTAATGGTGTGTGTAGGCCAATATGTTTATCTATCTCTGAATGTCGCATATAAACATTGTATTTGTGCTGTATTGGCAGAGTATAATCCCTGTGGACCGGTCCGCTCCACCACATTGTTGTCAATAACACATTTCCTCCAATTTCTATATGTTCCTTTCTGCACGGCCACCATTTGGAGAGATGCCGGTGCTTGACAGATCACTCCCCCCTGCCTGCCTGCCTGCCTCTGTAAAGCAGCTGGGGAGGAGAAGGAGACTGCACGGTGCGCTAACGATAATTTAAAGCTTTCTCCCATCTAAACAGCTTGGGTTAGCAGCCCTGCGCTATGCTACACTAGCTCTGTTACTGGGGCTGACAGACTGAGACAGGAACCACAGAATTGTCTTCCTGTTAAAATGAAAGGGATGAGAGCGATACATACTGTGTTAGAAAGAAAGGGATCGCCTCACTGTTCCTTCAATATACTGTGTTAGAAAGAAAGGGATCGCCTCACTGTTCCTTCAATATACTGTGTTAGAAAGAAAGGGATCGCCTCACTGTTCCTTCAATATACTGTGTTAGAGAGAAAGGGATCGCCTCACTGTTCCTTCAATATACTGTGTTAGAAAGAAAGGGATCGCCTCACTGTTCCTTCAATATACTGTGTTAGAGAGAAAGGGATCGCCTCACTGTTCCTTCAATATACTGTGTTAGAAAGAAAGGGATCGCCACTGTTCCTTCAATATACTGTTCCTGTTCAATATACTGTGTTAGAAAGAAAGGGATCGCCTCACTGTTCCTTCACTGTTCCTTCAATATACTGTGTTAGAAAGAAAGGGATCGCCTCACTGTTCCTTCAATATACTGTGTTAGAAAGAAATAGCCTCACTGTTCCTTCAATATACTGTGTTAGAAGAAAGGGATATCACTGTTCCTTCAATATACTGTTCCTTCAATATACTGTGTTAGAAAGAAAGGGATCGCCTCACTGTTCCTTCAATATACTGTGTTAGAAAGAAAGGGATCGCCTCACTGTTCCTTCAATATACTGTGTTAGAAAGAAAGGGATCGCCTCACTGTTCCTTCAATATACTGTGTTAGAAAGAAAGGGGTAGCCTCACTGTTCCTTCAATATACTGTGTTAGAAAGAAAGGGATCGCCTCACTGTTCCTTCAATATACTGTGTTAGAGAGAAAGGGATCGCCTCACTGTTCCTTCAATATACTGTGTTAGAAAGAAAGGGATCGCCTCACTGTTCCTTCAATATACTGTGTTAGAAAGAAAGGGATCGCCTCACTGTTCCTTCAATATACTGTGTTAGAAAGAAAGGGATCGCCTCACTGTTCCTTCAATATACTGTGTTAGAAAGAAAGGGATCGCCTCACTGTTCCTTCAATATACTGTGTTAGAGAGAAAGGGATCGCCTCACTGTTCCTTCAATATACTGTGTTAGAAAGAAAGGGATCGCCTCACTGTTCCTTCAATATACTGTGTTAGAAAGAAAGGGGTAGCCTCACTGTTCCTTCAATATACTGTGTTAGAAAGAAATGGATCGCCTCACTGTTCCTTCAATATACTGTGTTAGAAAGAAATGGATCGCCTCACTGTTCCTTCAATATACTGTGTTAGAAAGAAAGGGGTAGCCTCACTGTTCCTTCAATATACTGTGTTAGAAATCGAAATATACTGTGTTAGAAAGAAAGGGATCGCCTCACTGTTCCTTCAATATACTGTGTTAGAAAGAAAGGGATCGCCTCACTGTTCCTTCAATATACTGTGTTAGAAAGAAAGGGATCGCCTCACTGTTCCTTCAATATACTGTGTTAGAAAGAAAGGGATCGCCTCACTGTTCCTTCAATATACTGTGTTAGAGAGAAAGGGATCGCCTCACTGTTCCTTCAATATACTGTGTTAGAAAGAAAGGGATCGCCTCACTGTTCCTTCAATATACTGTGTTAGAGAGAAAGGGATCGCCTCACTGTTCCTTCAATATACTGTGTTAGAAAGAAAGGGATCGCCTCACTGTTCCTTCAATATACTGTGTTAGAAAGAAAAGGGATCGCCTCACTGTTCCTTCAATATACTGTGTTAGAAAGAAAGGGATCGCCTCACTCACTGTTCCTTCAATATACTGTGTTAGAGAGAAAGGGATCGCCTCACTGTTCCTTCAATATACTGTGTTAGAAAGAAAGGGAGAAAGAAAGGGATCGCCTCACTGTTCCTTCAATATACTGTGTTAGAGAGAAAGGGATCGCCTCACTGTTCCTTCAATATACTGTGTTAGAAAGAAAGAAAGGGATCGCCTCACTGTTCCTTCAATATACTGTGTTAGAAAGAAAGGGATCGCCTCACTGTTCCTTCAATATACTGTGTTAGAAAGAAAGGGATCGCCTCACTGTTCCTTCAATATACTGTGTTAGAAAGAAAGGGATCGCCTCACTGTTCCTTCAATATACTGTGTTAGAAAGAAAGGGATCGCCTCACTGTTCCTTCAATATACTGTGTTAGAAAGAAAGGGATCGCCTCACTGTTCCTTCAATATACTGTGTTAGAAAGAAAGGGATCGCCTCACTGTTCCTTCAATATACTGTGTTAGAGAGAAAGGGATCGCCTCACTGTTCCTTCAATATACTGTCACTGTTCCTTCAATAAAGAAGAAAGGGATCGCCTCGCTGTTCCTTCAATATACTGTGTTAGAGAGAAAGGGATCGCCTCACTGTTCCTTCAATATACTGTGTTAGAAAGAAAGGGATCGCCTCACTGTTCCTTCAATATACTGTGTTAGAAAGAAAGGGATAGCCTCACTGTTCCTTCAATATACTGTGCTGTTAGAATCTGTTGTGCTGTTGACTTTGGAACAGCTGAGAAGCTGCAGGGGTTCAACACGTACAGGTGGAGATGGATGGGGTGTTTTGGTGTACTGGGTTGTAAGGGCTTAGGTGTCACTTGAACATTGTAGTCAGTTTAATGCAAAAAGTGCAGTGGTCAGTGAGTGGTGAATAAAGTAACCAGGTTACTCTAGTACAATGTAACACCTACCTGTATAGAATGTATCCACTGGTCTGTAATGATCCATTATGCTGCAGCATGTTGAGAATGAGTGGATATCCTGATGCTAGTCAGGTCAGCTCATAATGGCTGGGATAAGAACAATGGCTGGGATCAGCTCAGTGCTCAACTCCTCTGCACCTCACATCATCATCATCATCATCATCATCATCACCAACCTCAGTAACAGCAGCAGCGGATGGTAGGTTGAGGCTGAGCATAGAGCTGCTCCATGATGAAGCATCTCACCCTAAAAAGCATAGCTATTTTAAGCACTACACTCATAAATAATGTAATATTGCAGCCAGGAACCTTTGATCTGAGCTTGTGTTCCCAGGGGACAGTATCGTGTGTTACACCAGAGGAAGTTCAGAGATAATAATGTGTGGGTTAAAGTGTGGTTTGTGAGAGAGAGAGAGAGAGAGAGAGAGAAAGAGAGAGAGAAAGGAAAGAGGGAGAGAGAGAGAGAGAGAGATATATATGTCTCAGTATCAACCTGTCTCAGAATAAACCCAAAGATCTTTCTGGCACTTCAAAAAAATCTCTCTCTCTCTCCATCCGACACACACTCACATATGCACAGGCACTCACACAAACGCACACAAAGACACAGTCTGTGTTCTCACCCTAACTTTGAGGTGTAAGAGCGTCTTCCTGAAGCTCTAGAACATGATGGCTGCTTATCTGACCTCACTGCTGCTGCAACTAAACTCTCACAGCTATGTGTATGTGATGTGGTATATTTGAGAAGAGCATTGTGATTTGTGTGAGTATGTAAATGAGTGTATTGTAATACATGTACTGCAATATATTTTTGAGAGGTTGTCTGTGTGTGTGTGTGTGTGTGTCCTGGTTTGGTAATGGTAACTAACTCAGCTGTCAGTTTCCTGGGGTGCCGGTTGCAGTGGAGAACTACATACGCATTACAAGAATATGTAGGGAGAAGGAGAGAATATGAAATAAAAACAAGACTTGTCTTTACAAGGGTCCCAGCCTGGCTAGATTGTTCTGGAATGGCAACACACACAACACCTCCACCACTTTTCAATGACAGCCTTCGCCACGTCCAATCTCTCTCACAAAGGAGACCATTCATCAGTCCATTAGAAAAAGGGCTCACCTGTCTCCCCGTTCTCTCTCTCTTCCACACACACACACACACAAAACACAGTTCCTATTGGGCAGAGCCACACTACGTTGACCTCAACACAAAGCAATCAGCCAGAGGACTGACTCAACACTGACCTGAGGGATAAACCCACCTTAACACCAGCTGTGAATACAATAGAAGACTGAGCATTAAGCTGAGCACGCTGGAAGCTAGACACGTTAAGAGTGAAATTGACATGTAACCATTTTGGCTAAACAAATTAAATATTTTATTGAACAATAATCACTCAGTCACACTAACCTTGACTATTCAGCTTACCTAACACCACACGCTCAAAAGATGGACCTACGTGCTTGCCTCTGATTCTCCTGAGCATAGACAGTGAATTGCTTGGCCTTCGATTTTACAGACCTAATGGCAGGATTTAGAACTAGATAAATGACCTGCAACAATCTTTCGGCTCAAATGACACCTCCACTCCTCGTTCTCTCCTACTCCCATCCCATCCCCCTCTCATCTCCTCCCTCTATCCACCTCCCCCACAATCTCATCACCTGTTATTATGAGTTTCCATATTCCTATATCTGTCCCTATATCATTCATCTGGTTTCTAACTGTACACACTGACATGTCAGTCAATACTTCTATAGTGGCAGAGCAGGCACTGACCACCAACTTTTCCCAATCTCACCTGATACACAGACACATACATACTGTATATACCTCATTAACCACCAACCTCCATATATACCCTCATTCATACCCTCATTAACCACCAACATCCATGTATACCCTCATTAACCACCAACCTCCATATATACCCTCATTCATACCCTCATTAACCACCAACATCCATATATACCCTCATTAACCACCAACCTCCATATATACCCTAATGTATACCCTCCTTAACCACCAACCTCCATATATACCCTCATTCATACCCTCATTAACCACCAACATCCATATATACCCTCATTAACCACCAACCTCCAAATATACCCTAATGTATACCCTCCTTAACCACCAACCTCCATATATACCCTCATTCATACCCTCATTAACCACCAACATCCATGTATACCCTCATTAACCACCAACCACCATGTCACAGGATGTTTGTGGCACCTTAATTGGGGAGAACGGGCACATGGGAATGACTGGAGCAATGTCAGTGGAATGGTATCAAATACACCAAACACATGGTTTCCAGGCCCATTCTCCCCTCAACAGCCTCCACTGCTCCATATATACCCTCACCGCCTGCCCCCACTACATACATATACATTCACAGACTACAGAACACACGCACACACCTCAACCACCTCCCACCCCCCTTCACACACTCTCATTGGATTTCACAGGAGAGCAGATTATCATCTGTGGTCCTGCTGACTCTGTGTTCAGTCTCTCCTCTCCATTCGTACCGAACAAGCCCCACTCTGGGCAGGTTTCCAGAGGAGGTAGTGGGAGGAAGGGGGGGTTGGCTGATCCTCCCGTCTGTGTTGCTCTTTTCTGGTGTTGAGGCATGGCGTCTCTCCCCCTGACCAGCCAGGGGCCTGGTAATGACTGTGCTTACTGCAGTCCAGGGGGGAGCAGATGGCGACAGATGGACCGCTGTAAGAATCAAGGTGTTGTAGCTACACACGCAGAGCATTTTGGAACAGCACGGATTCCATTAAACCCCCTATTATGATAATTGTGTTGTGTGTGAAAATGGAGAGTGGGGACTAGGGGGATCTGGGCGTCGACACTGGTAGTTAACATACATGGCTGACTGGATATTCTTAGCATACTGACAATGTATGATAATGGTTAGTGTGTGTGTGTGTGTGTGTGTGTGTGTGTGTGTGTGGCTCTCTCACACATGCCCTCCCAGCATGATCTCTGACCTCATCGCTGAGCTGAATACAGATGAGAATATCTCTGCAACACAGGATCGTATACCCCTGTCGTGTCTTTGGCTATGCCGGATTAAGTGATATGACATGCTATTCTATAAAATAATTTCTCAGTAATTAATATTACCTGATTGAGCTAATAATGTAAATGTAATTAACTAGAGACTCGGGCACCACAAAATAATATTTGTAGAGCTGTTATCTTCCAAATAAACTCTTAAAGACCTAGTAATATTTTACATCAATAGCAGTCAATATTAATCGTCATCTTAATTCAGTCTCATCTGAAAGTTGTCAATTCTTGGTTATCTACACGAACCCTGGCTAACCAGTTGAATCAGCAATGCAAAATTGGGTTTAATTATTTATTTACTAAATACCTAACTAATCACACAGAATTACACATACGCTTAATTAAATCATAACTTGATTACAAATTACGTCATAAAGGAAAACGTCCCTAGCGGACGGAACAGATATGACAGCTTGTTACACAAAAGAAAAGGGCTGGGTTTGAGTGAAAGAGCGGGAAGACTGAGGAACAAAGGGAAGAAGCTGTGCTATCGTAAATACAGTATCTCATGCATTCTAAATTACCCCCCATTTTGAAAAGGAAAATGCAATAAATATTTACTCTGAGCTGCGCTTCGGTAGGTTGGTGGTAGATCGAAGGCCGTGTTGCCAAACCGAGTCCTTTGAAGAATGTCTCTGGTGGCCAATTGCATACGTTGTAGTAACGTTGTTGTGTGATAGACGGGATACTCTGTCTGTTCCTTCCTAACCCTCGTTTGCATCTGCTGTTGCTAACTCAACAGCTAGGAGGTATCACTTCTGTAGTGAATAAGAGTTCAAAGTTCATACCATTCGCAACCAAAGCTCACGCTGATGTTGACTTCGTTCTGTAGTTATTATCTGAACCATTCTGACATCGGACCGTCGTCCTCACGTCCTCGGAACAGGAGGTTATATTGTTGTCAAGGGCTTATATAGGAAGGGAGAGGAGAGCGTGTTTGAAAGGTTTTATAGCCCATGTCCCTTCATAGGGGCGGGCCACTGATTGAGCAGAGCCCTATCTTATGAAAACCCAAATCTCACATTTTAGAAGCTAAAATCACATTTCATCCCATCACGAATAATTTCATATTCAAACATTTAAATTGAACAACAATTCCATGTAAATCCGAGAACTCTGATGTGTAGACTTTCCACTGTAGAGTTTATGTCATCTTATCATTGATGAGAATGTCTCAGATGACAACCGAACTGACATCATATTCATTAAGTACCACCGCATATGTTCAATTGGTCGGATTACCAGAATATAGTTCATCCCCTCCCCCCCCCACCTTCTGATGTTCCCAGAATCTCTATGTTAACCAAGGGGTTTTGCAAATGTAACATCAGTAGGGTAGAGAAAGGAAAAAGGGGGAAAGAGGTATTTATGACTGTCATAAACCTACCCCAGGCCAACGTCATGACACCCCTGTTCTGTAATAGGAAACAGGAAACCTTCCATTATATGCATTATCAACCACACCTTGCTGCTGGTTTCATGTACTGCAAAAAAGGCACCTTGATGTACATTTACAGTGGGGAGAACAAGTATTTGATACACTGCCGATTTTGCAGGTTTTCCTACTTATAAAGCATGTAGAGGTCTGTAATTTTTATCATAGGTACACTTCAACTGTGAGAGACGGAATCTAAAACAAAAATCCAGAAAATCACATTGTATGATTTTGAAGTAATTAATTTGCATTCTATTCTACTCTCTGAGGGGTACATCTGGGGCGGGGGGGGGTGAGGCTGGCTCGGTAGTGAGCTCTCTGATGGGTACATCTGGGGCGGGAGGGGGATGAGGCTGGCTAGGTAGTGAGCTCTCTGATGGGTACATCTGGGGCGGGAGGGGGATGAGGCTTGCTAGGTAGTGAGCTCTCTGATGAGTACATCTGGGGCGGGAGGGGGATGAGGCTGGCTCGGTAGTGAGCTCTCTGATGGGTACATCTGGGGCGGAGTGGGATTAGGCTGGCTCGGTAGTGAGCTCTCTGATGGGTACATCTGGGGCGGGAGGGGGATGAGGCTGGCTAGGTAGTGAGCTCTCTGATGGGTACATCTGGGGCGGGAGGGGGATGAGGCTGGCTCGGTAGTGAGCTCTCTGATGGGTACATCTGGGGCGGGAGGGGGATGAGGCTGGCTCGGTAGTGAGCTCTCTAATGGGTAAATCTGGGGTGGGAGGGGGATACACAGTCTGAGATAATACCTATTCATAGACATACCAGTGATATACTGCATGCTGTGTATGCTATTTCATACAACATATGACTAATACATACAATATTGTTTTAAGATGGTGATAAATATTTGATTTGGAATCTAGGACCCCTTTATGTTAGCTTGGGGGCGGGGGGGTTCTACTAAGCTAACTTTACATTGCTAACGTATTTGATTGGATCCAAACACTCCTTTAAAACATTTCGCAATGTGCGACTGACTGATGACCGACAGTAGCAAGAGGTTTGTTTGCTTACTTAAACTAGAGATACGTTTTTTTGCATTGGATGCATCTCAATCCGCCAGTGTCGCACTTCCGCGGTTTCATCTGCGATGAAAGGTGGCAGAGCTAGAGTGTTTGTCAGACCATGAGACATCCCGAAAATCAGTCTTCTCACGTAAACTTCTGTAGCGTATGAACGGTTTGACCTAAAAAACTATCATGACCACTCTATGGAAAGAGGAGGCTCTCAGGTGAGAATCTCATTTTGTTCTATGACCCCCGCAAGTGTCAGGAGACCCATCTGAAATGGGTATCTTTGATGTGCCAACTTCTGTTTGGTAGCGTCCAAACCGTTTGGGCTACAAACTAATGGGACTAGTGAAAAGGGGAGATGCTCATGTTCTCCGTTTTGCTCTACGACCCCGACAATTGTCACAGACACGTCTGACGGTAACCGGTACCGGTTTTAAAAAACTAATGGAAGTATGAGGGCTTCTTATGATTTCTTTTTTGACTGTCCTTTTGCCATTTCTGAATGTGTTATTCAGTGCGTTTCTATGGGCTTTAGTAGTAAAGTCCAAAACCAATATTTTATCAAATATTTATTATATAATTTGTTTTGATACCTAAATTTGTTTTGATTCCTAAATTTCCAAATCAAATAGCCATTGTATGATCATCTTTCAAAACGATTCCATGTGTCAGTTTAGCACCCCCCCCACCCCCATGTCTTAGGCTCTATATAATGAAACATATTCTTTATCTCCCCACTCCTTTTATTTCTTTACTATTCAATCATCAATGTAGGCGTGTAAATCGGCCCTTTAATCTTTTGTAGTTTAAATATTGCTATTATTATTATCATCTATCCTGCAGTCCATACTCAGGCTTCCACTGGATTTAGTTATCTTTGTAGTCCAACCACCTGAAAGCATTCAAAACACAAACACAATTCATATCATTCAATCAGCAAGCTGTCATGCTGGCTAACGTAATTACAAGAAAATATGCTATAAAGGAAAAACAGTCGAAAGGAACATGTTTTTTTGTCCAAACAAAAGCTCATGTTGGACGACAATCATCCTCTATACACTACCATTTCTCTACCTCCCACTGTGAAGCGTGGCGCAATGAAATGTAATCAAACTATTCCAGCCGTTCCGGAGAACAGAATGGCCTTCAAATGCTCCTCAAACTTTCATTACATAAGTGTCTCTTTCAACCACAACACTAGTGTAGAACCAAAACACACTCTGCATCTCCAGTTTCCCCTAAGCCCCAGCAGTAAACACAAGCACTTCATTTTCCCTCTCCAAAGAAGTAACGGCATAGCCTTGTAAAATTGCCTTCCTGTTGAGTTAATTATTTGAGCCCCCCCCGATAGCAAATGGCATCCATGAAATACTGTTGTTGTTTTTTCATTTTTTATGAAATAAATTGCTAAGTAGATCCTCACTGCTAAATGACAGTGTGCTGTCACCACAGTGATATGGTTTGAGAACAGGCTTTGAATAATTCAAATTAGACCTCAGACTATAAACAAACACTTCCAGATGTCCTGCTGGTTTACTGGTCCTCCCTGACCCTAGATACACACACACACACACACACACACACACACACACACACACACACACACACACACACACACACACACACACACACACACACACACACACACACACACTCATTCTTGAGGAGTGGTGTCACGCCCTGACCATAGAGAGCCATTGTTTCTCTATGGTGCATTAGGTCAAGGCGTGACTGGGGGTGATCTAGTTTATTTATTTCTATGTGGTGTTCTAGTTTATTTTCTATGTTGGTGATTTGTATGATTCCCGATTAGATGCAGTTGGTTATCGTTGGCTCTCTAATTGGGGATCATATTTAGGTTGCATTTTTCCCAACTGTGTTTGTGGGACATTATTTTGTGTTTTGTGCACCACGTTTCGTTGTTAGTTTATTGATTTATTGTTGCTAAGTGTCACTTTATAGTAAATACGTGGAACTCAACATCCGCTGAGCCTTGGTCCGTCTCTCCTCACGTACGTGACAGAATATCCCACAACAACAGGGCCAAGCAGCGTGCCCAGGAGGAGAAGGGATCCTGGACATGGGAGGAGGTCTTAGATGGGAAGGTATCCTGGACTTGGGAGGAAATCATGGCAGGACAGGATTGCCTTCCTTGGCGGCAGATGCAAGGAGAGAAGGGAGGACAGCGACGACGCCGGGGTTCACGGCCACAGAGAACGCCCAAAAAACAGCCCAAAAATCTTTTTTTTGGGAGGGGGAACACAAGGGGTGGTTGGCGGATCCGAGGAGTGAACCAGAGCCAGTCTGGGGGAAGAGGGAGAAACTGGAGGAGAGTGAACGTAGAGAGTCAGAGACCGTCAGTGAGTGGATGGAGATATTGGAAGAGAAAGAACGGAGAGAGTTGTGGAGTTGGTGGAGGATGCACAACATTTGCCCTAAGGAGTGTGTTATCAGTTTAATGCCACCTGAGTCAGCTCTCCGTACTTGTCCTAAGGAGTGTGCTATCAGTCTGGTAAAATCTGTGCCGGCTCCACGCACCAGGTCTCCAGTACGCCTTCCCAGCTCTCCAAACAAGCCTTGAGGAGCGTGTCATTGGTCCGGTACCATTTGTGCAGGGTCTACGCACCAGGTTTCCAGTGCGCCTTCACAGCCCAGTACTTCCTATGCCAGCTCCTCACACTAGGCCTCCAGTGTGCTTCCCCAGTACAGTGCACCAGAGATTCTGGCGACGTTCACAGTCCAGAGCTTCAGGCTACGTTTCACAGTCCAGAGCTTCAGGCGACGGTTCACAGTCCAGAGCTTCCGGCGACGGTCCACAGTCCGGAACCTCCTGCGACGGTCCACAGTCCTGAGCCTCCTGCGACGGTCCACAGTCCGGAACCTCCTGCGACGGTCCACAGTCCGGAACCTCCTGCGAAGTTCCACAGTCCGGGACCTCTAGCGAGGGTCCATAGTCCGGAACCTCCAGCGAGGGTCCATAGTCCAGAAACTCCAGCGACGGTCCACAGTCCGGAACCTCCAGCGAGGGTCAACGGTCTGGAGCTTCCAGGCAAGGCGTCCAGTCCTGCTTCAGGGCAGGAGCCTTCCTCCGCGCCGGTGCCCAGTCCAGCTCCAGGGCAGGAGCCTTCCTCTGCACCGATATCCAGGCCAGGGCTGGTGTCCAGTCCAGCTCCATGGCAGGAGCCTTCCTCTGCACCGATGTCCAGGCCAGGGCTGGTGTCCAGTCCAGCTCCAGGGCAGGAGCCTTCCTATGCGCCAGTGCCCTGTCCAGGCACGGCGTCCAGTCCCGCTCCATGGCAGGAGCCTTCCTCTGCACCGATGTCCAGGCCAGGGCTGGTGTCCAGTCCCGCTCCATGGCAGGAGCCTTCCTCTGCACCGATGTCCATGCCAGGGCTGGTGTCCAGTCCCGCTCCATGGCAGGAGCCTTCCTCTGCACCGATGTCCAGGCCAGGGCTGGCGTCCAGTCCCGCTCCATGGCAGGAGCCTTCCTCTGCACCGATGTCCAGGCCAGGGCTGGCGTCCAGTCCCACTCCAGGGCAGGAGCCTTCCTATGCGCCAGTGCCCAGTCCAGGCACGGCGTCCAGTCCCGCTCCATGGCAGGAGCCTTCTGCACCGATGTCCAGGCCAGGGCTGGTGTCCAGTCCCGCTCCATGGCAGGAGCCTTCCTCTGCACCGATGTCCATGCCAGGGCTGGTGTCCAGTCCCGCTCCATGGCAGGAGCCTTCCTCTGCACCGATGTCCAGGCCAGGGCTGGCGTCCAGTCCCACTCCAGGGCAGGAGCCTTCCTATGCGCCAGTGCCCAGTCCAGGCACGGCGTCCAGTCCCGCTCCATGGCAGGAGCCTTCCTCTGCACCGATATCCAGGCCAGGGCTGGTGTCCAGTCCCGCTCCATGGCAGGAGCCTTCCTCTGCACCGATGTCCATGCCAGGGCTGGTGTCCAGTCCCGCTCCATGGCAGGAGCCTTCCTCTGCACCGATGTCCAGGCCAGGGCTGGCGTCCAGTCCCGCTCCATGGCAGGAGCCTTCCTCTGCACCGATGTGCAGGCCAGGGCTGGCGTCCAGTCCCGCTCCAGGGCAGGAGCCTTCCTCTGCACCGATGTCCAGGCCAGGGCTGGTGTCCAGTCCCGCTCCATGGCAGGAGCCTTCCTTGACACCGAGGTCCAGTCTAGGCACAGTGTTCAGCATGGGTCCATGGCTGGATCCGCGGGATGAGCGGGCTCTTTGGCCCGCACCAGAGCCACCACCAAAGCTGGTGGATCCGTGAGCTGAGCGGGTTCTTCGTCCCGATGCTGGCGTATCCGCGGGATGAGTGGGTTCTTCGTCCCGCACCAGAGCCGCCACTGATGCTGGTGGATCCGAGAGCTGAGTGGGTACTTCGCCCCGCACCGGAGCCGCCACATACACTAATCATGCCCCCTACCCTTCCCATTTGATTTCAGGTTTTGTGGCCGGAGTCTGCACCTTTGGGGGAGTGGGGGTAGTGTCACGCCCTGACCATAGAGAGACATCGTTTCTCTATGGTGTAGTAGGTCCGTGACTGGGGGTGATCTAGTTTATTTATTTCTATGTGGTGTTCTAGTTTATTTTCTATGTTGGTGATTTGAATGATTCCCAATTAGAGGCAGGTGGTAATCGTTGTCTCTAATTGGGGATCATATTTAGGTAGCATTTTTCCCACCTGTGATTGTGGGATATTATTTTGTGTTTTGTGCATGTGCACCACGTATTCGTTGTTAGTTTATTGATTTATTGTTGCTAAGTTTCACTTTATAATAAATATGTGGAACTCAACATCCATTGTGCCCCTGGTCCGTCTCTCCTCACGTACGTAGCAAGTGGAGGCAGGGTTTTGCAGCTGAGTGTTTCTTAAGAAGTTGAACCGTGCCCTAAATATAAAACAACTACATGTGTTACATAGGTAATTTACAGTTTTTTTCAATCACTTTGGCACTAATTTCAGAACCTTGTCGTCATTTTTCAAAACTCTAGACACAAAACTCAAAACGGTCATCACTTGTAACACAGGCTCTCCAATGTTCAAAACATTGCATTGTGCATTCATATCTTTAAAGAAACCTTGCACTTGCAGAATCATTGGTTCAAATAACTCATTTATCATGAAATACCATAGGAACATTAATTTAGATCACCCACACACAAGATAAGGAGAGTTTCACTGTGTAGTTGTTCGTACAATCATTAAATATCGTAGTACAAAATATGTGATACATGTTTCTGTCACGTTCTTTCAAAATCGAACCCAGAAGCAGACCAGGACAAGGAGAGTAGGAAGAAGGTGAGTATTTATTTACAAGTGAATGTGAATGGGTAGATATATCCAGGTGGCGTAGCGGGCAGCGGTGGTGAGTTGATGGGAGTAAATAGGTGGATCCACTGGGGTAGCGGAATCCTCCGACGACCAGGAGGGAATGGGGTAAATGATCCGGGTGAGTAACTGAAGACAGAACAAACGGAGGTAAGTTTAAGGCAAGCAATACGTAAAAAACAACAAAACAAATTCTATCCAACTTGAGGCTGATACTATGGCACAACATACTGTTCATGGCTAACGATCCGGCAGGGAATGGATGTCAGGTCCGGGCTTATGAAGAGGAGAGATGATGATCAGGACCAGGTGTGCAGATAGCTGATGGGATACAGGCGCGGGTAATCTGAACTCCCAACTGGCTACATTGCCCGGCAACCAGACAGGATGTGTTCCAGGACGCCGGAAAAAACACTCCAGGACAGAACACAGGCAAAAAGCAGACTCAGGAAACGGGATTCGTGACAGTTTCATAATAGTACTACACGTAAATACATCACTGTAAAATGACTAGTAGAGAGAACACTGCAGAGACAGTGGAATCATTGAACAATATCTGAAATGTGTTAATGAAGTACAATAAAATCACAGCATAGGTTTCTTTGAATCCAAGCAAAAATAATTAGCTACAAAAAATGTCAAAAACTACAGTAAAACATCAACTGCAGTGTTCCTCACCTGGCTTACTATAAAAAGCTACACAAAGGATTGATTACTGTACTTCTATATTTCTATCAGCCATGTCTTCTCATCCACATCACAATGTGTCACGCCTGCTCCCGCTCTGGCCCCATCGTGCTCGAGGGCGCCAGGCTCAACCAGCATTACGCACTCCTGCCACCATCCTTACGCACCTCTGCTTCCCTCGTCACACGCATCAGTGATCATTTGGACTCACCTGGACTCAATCACCTGTTATTTCCTTCCCTATATGTGTCTGTCCCCCAGCTCTGTTCCCAGCTTCCACATGAATGTCCGTATGTCGTTTTGTTACCCTTGTGCTGACGCTGTTCCTGTCTTGTTCCTTGTCTGTTCCTCATTAAATGTTTGACTCCGCGTACCTGCTTCTCGACTCCAGCGTCGGTCCTTACACAATGGATGTTGTCATTAGCTAAACATCTTGGGAAGAATATTTGGGCATGAATCCAGGCCTGACACTGGTCTGCCGTGATGTTATTGCATGCGTCATCCATGGCCTGGAGAAGGGTGGCTTGTTCGTGAGGGCGCCTATCATATACCTTCCACCTCCATGTGGAGAAAAATTCCTCAATCGGGTTAAGGAAAGGAGAGTATGGGGATAAGTACAGGATGGTAAATGGTGGATGGGCCTGAAACCATGCTTGCACCATTTGAGCATGGTGGAAACTGACATTATCCCACACAATGACATAGTTCATACCATCATCTCTACAGACCTGATTTAGCTCATCAAGGAAGGTTACAAGGATAGCTGCATTATATGATCCAATACCAGGTCTGCATCCCACCACACCATCTTCCGATATAGCTGCACACATGGTGATGTTGGTTCCACGTTGTCCAGGTACTTGGATGATTGTCCGCTGGCAAATGAAATTCCGACCTCTCCAACATGTCTTGGCCAGGTTGAAGCCTGCCTCATCCAAAAAGAGGAATTTGTGATGGTTTTTGTCAGCATCCAGCTCCATCACCCTCTAAAAAGACAGTTTGGAAAGAGAATTACTGATTACAGTGATGTAGAATTTGGGGGGAATATTTCACAATAAGGATCTTGAAACTGAACATACCTGAACATACTCAGTTGCTTCACTCTGTCTGCATTTCTTTCAAAAGGCACACGGTATAGCTGTTTTAGAGACACCTGGTGCCTTTTCAGCATGCCTGCAATAGTCAGCAAACTTATGGCTTCCACATTGTTGAACATGTCGTCATTGTCCAAGATGTGCTGCCGAATTTCTGTAAGGCGAATATCATTTCTGTCCCGAACCAAATTGACCACAGCCCGCTCTTGTTGGTCAGTCAGAATTTTGCCTCTGCCTCCCCTTATTTGTCCTAGTCTCAATTCTGCAGGGAAAATTACAGTAAGAACACATTAAGTCACATCACCTAATCTGTGGTACACATTGGCATGCAGTATACAGACATTTGACAATTGAGAGTAGCCTAATGTTTAGTGCATGTTGAAGACTTACCGGTTCCCATTGCGTAAAGGTCTGATGATTGAGGCCACGGTTAATCTTCTGAGGTTTGGTTGAATCATTGTAGCTGCCTCAGTCATTGTCATACCATGATTTACGACATGGTCTACAACTTTTGCTTGGATTTCATTGGACACTCCTTGCTGTTGCTGCCCATGTCTTGGTCCGTGGCCTTGTCCTCTACCATGTTCCCCCACACCTCTCAAACGAGGCCCATAACCACCTCTCAGAAGGGGTGCTTGTCCCCTGCCATTCCATTGACCACCATGTCTTCCTCCTCCCACTGCTTGACCTCTATTGTGACCTGGATCACCTGCTGGCTCCATGTTATCGCTGTGTTGTTGTAGGTGGATACCACTCATTTCACTATATACTCGTACCACAATGTGAAATCAATCATCAGTAGCGAGTTGGCAGTATTGGAAAAGCATTTACAAGGGCCTGCATACATACACTCACTGGCCACTTTATTAGGTACATGTGTGTTAACTCAAATGGCCTGTTCCTTCGAACAGCGAATCATGGGGCTGCCTGCAACTCAATATATAGAGTATATAGAGTAGAGAGCTCTAGTTGTTCTGTTTAAAACAGTGGTGTGCAGAAGGACATCTCTTAATGTACTACACTGAATAATTCAGGCTGTTGTGGTGGCAATAGGGGATCCTACCCAGTACTAGATAGGTGTACCTAATAAAGTAGGTCTGAAACTAAATCTGAAAACATGGTCTGGAAAAGTGGTACATGGGACCATAGAAACCGTGTCTGATAAAGAATGATGATGAAATATTACATCAATAGATAAAGTTGTGTCATTTTGAACAGGTGATTTTAGTTCAATTAACAAATTATCTTAGCTTTGTGTATTGTATCCAAGCAATTGGAAAAAGTGTCTAGATTTTAGAAAAATCACATCAGTGTTCTGAAATGAGTACCAAAGTGATTGTAAAAAACTGTAACAAAGACGAACACAAAAGATCTTGTGCCCATTGATATGACTGTGTCCCTCCTGAATACAACGCCAAGGTGAGGGAAACCAAATTCAATAAGGGACCGAAAAGGTCCATACAGATGTAGGATTTTAATTTGATCCCTCGTGTGCTGGTGAACATTTTTCCACTTTGAAAAACTCTCCACACAATAACTCACATTATTCACATTATTTTCCTGCTGTAGCAAACTGGCTCAAATTAAGATCCTACATCTGTACACCACAAAACCCAAAGGAAACTGTTTTTACTACCTTAGCCCTCTATTTACTCTCTCTGTAACAGTAATTTCATTAATATAAAACCACTCCAATCTGAATTAATTTTCCAAATAACATAAAAAACAGTGGTAAATTCAATATGGTGAGGAAACCCATTGTGCATTTCTGAGTTCCACGCCAGAGAATACTGAGTCAGCCTCCAGAACAGTGTGTGTTTTCCATAGACCTCCTGCTAGCCTGCTAGCCTGAGGCCACATTATTTTAATTCTAAGTTAGCATGTTTCTGTTCATTGTCACCATTAAATAGACTTCATTGGAGTTTAAGATGATTTTATACTTCCCTCCCGGCTGTATAATGACTTGAGGAAAACAGTTGTGTAGCTAAGTAAGTTAGCTACCTGTTGTGTGTACCAGTGATAGGGTTGCCTTGGGAGGAAGTAGAAAAGTATCCATTTACATGATCTCAGCAAAGCCAATAGGAGTACAGCCAGTACAGCTGCCCTCAGACAATAAGACGGAAGACAATAGTTCCCGAAGTTTTAGGGACAGTTTCCCAGACAGAGATTAAGCTTAGTCCTGGATTTAAAAAAATGCTTTCAATGGAAAATGTCCATTGAGAATCATTTTTAGTCCAGGATATGGCTTAATATATGTCTGGGAATCTGTTTTGTAGTGTTTTGTGACCCATCTATAGCCTTATGATATTCTTATGACCTTCTGGATAACCTTAACAATGTTTCAAGCGGCATGTTTCACTGCCCAGTCTGCAACTATGACCCACCGGGTGCTCTTAAACAAATATAGTGCCCCCTACTGCGTGAAGGACTGTAAACCCCACAGTTCAACTGTATGAACAGATCCACCCACCTGAAGAACGCATGCAGACACACCCCTGTGTTGTTGGTCAGGAGCTTGTCCAGGAGCCAACCCCTGAAAACCTCAATCTTTTATAGGAAGTCAAGGAATTCTGGCCCATTGCTACTTTCGACACTCACTCAATGTGTCTTTGAAGTCCTTCAGAATGAGGTGAGGACAAAAAGTGTTCAGAATAATAATAAGTGAGATTCAGCCATTCATTCAGTCATTCATTTAATCATTAATTAATTAATTTAGTGAGACATTCATTCAGTTGGTGAGACCGTGATAAGGAGTGAAACCGTCTCCCAGCAGAGAGACGTCGTTGTGACAGACAGTTGCATTCCTCCTTGCACCATTCAAAATGGCCACCTCTTGGAACCATTCCAGTCAGGTTACAATGACAATACAATAAGGTTATAATAACATCATATTAGAAGGTTAGAAAAATATTTTTGCTTTGCATTTTTGGTCAATGTAAAGAGGTCCAGAGGTCAAAGTGATTGTAAGGGTTTTCTTGTGGTGAAGGAGAGGCGGACCAAAACGCAGCGTGGTGGTTATTCATGTTCTTTAATAAAGGAACTAGACATGAAATAACTAACAAAACAATAAATGTGCGAAAACCTAAACAGTCCTATCTGGTGCAAACACAGAGACAGGAACAATCACCCACAAAACCCAACACCAAACATAGAACTAGACAAACTAGACATGTAACATAGAATGCCCACTCAGCTCACACCCTGACCAACCAAAACATAGAAACATACAAAGCAAACTATGGTCAGGGTGTGAGAGTGATAGTAAAACTGACCCCGGAGCTCCTGCCAGTCTGGAGGAAGGCAGCAGTCTTGTGGCTGATCTCTCCTGTGTGCTGGTCCACACACTTCTTAGACACCAGGGCCAGACGTCGCAGGATCAGACAGAAGTTCTGAGGGCCCTGACAAATGATAACTCGACCAGTGACCAAAACTGGACACAAGAATACACACATCAATATGTTACTGTAGATAAGTTTATCACAAGGTGTCACATATACACAAAATATGTATTCTTCTCTGCAACCATTTGGCTCGAATGTGGTCAGAACTCATAAAAAAATACTTCTGCCTTATGAATACTCACACACTTCCCATATCAGCCCACGGAGGCCAGTCTGAGCTGCATGGCTGAGGGATACTCAGTGTGGCCAAGAACCAAGAGAACCATA
Organism: Oncorhynchus nerka; assembly: GCF_034236695.1. Classification (NCBI taxonomy): domain Eukaryota; kingdom Metazoa; phylum Chordata; class Actinopteri; order Salmoniformes; family Salmonidae; genus Oncorhynchus; species Oncorhynchus nerka. The sequence continues at coordinate 83,501,038 of NC_088409.1, read as the reverse complement.
ACAACATACAGGAACTCAAGTCCTTTTGTTCACCTTAGAATCAAATCAAATGCCGACCGCATTATCTACCAAGAGAATTCTCTTCGATCATAATCACAGTCGTGTATATTCCCCCCCAAGCAGACACATCGACGGCCCTGAAATAACTTCATTTGACTCTATGTAAACTGGAAACCACATATCCTGAGGGTGCTTTATTGTATCTGGGGATTTTAACAAGGCTAATCTGAAGACAAGGCTCCCTAAATTCTATCAGCATATCGATTGCGCTACCCGGGATGGCAAAACCCTAGATCATTGTTATTCTAACTTCCGCGACGCATATAAGGCCCTCCCCCGCCCTCCTTCGGAAAAGCTGACCACGATTCAATTTTGTTGCTCCCAGCCTATAGACAGAAACTAAAACAGGAAGCCCCTGCTCAGGCGGGTTCGGCCAATCGGATTCCACTCTTCAAGATTGCTTCGATCACATATCATATGTTTTGCATTGCGTCGAACAACAACATTGATGAATACGGTGATTCAGTGAGTGAGTATATTAGCAAGTGCATCGGTGATGTTGTACCCACAGCAAGAAGTTAAAACATTCCCCAACCAGAAACCGTGGATTGATGGCAGCATTTGCGCAAAACTGACAGCGCAAGCCACTGCTTTTAATCAGCGCAAGGTGACCAGAAACATGACCGAATACAAACAGTGTAGCTAATCCCTCCGCAAGGCAATCAAACAAGCTAAGCGTCAGTATAGAGACAAAGTAGAGTCGCAATTCAACGGCTCAGACACGAGAGGCAGGGTCTACAATCAATCACGGACTACAAAAGAAAAAACAGCCCTGTCGCGGACCACCATGTCTTGCTCCCAGACAGACTAAACAACTTCTTTGCTCGCTTTGAGGACAATACAGTGCCACTGACACGGCCCGCTACCAAAACCTGCGGACTCTCCTTCACTGCAGCCAACTTGAGTAAAACATTTAAACGTGTTAACCCTCGCAAGGCTGCAGGCCCAGACGGCATCCCCAGCCGCGTCCTCAGCTGGCTGGTGTGTTTACGGACATATTCAATCAATCCTTATCCCAGTCTACTGTTCTCACATGCTTGAAGAGGGCCACCATTGTTCCTGTTCCCAAGAAAGCTAAGGTAACTGAGCTAAATGACTACCGCCCCGTAGCACTCACTTCCGTCATCATGAAGTGCTTTGAGAGACTAGTCAAGGACCATATCACCTCCAACCTACCTGACACCCTAGACCCAATCCAATTTGCTTACCGCCCCAATAGGTCCACAGACGACGCAATCGCAATCACACTGCACACTGCCCTAACCCATCTGGACAAGAGGAATACCTATGTAAGAATGCTGTTCATCGACTGCAGCTCAGCATTTAACACCATAGTACCCTCCAAACTCGTCATTAAGCTCGAGACCCTGGGTCTCGACCCTGCCTTGTGCAACTAGGTACTGGACTTCCAGACTGGCCGCCCCCAGGTGGTGAGGGTAGGTAACAACATCTCCACTCCGCTGATCCTCAACACTGGGTCCCCACAAGGGTGCGTTCTCAGCCCTCTCCTGTACTCCCTGTTCACCCACGACTGCGTGGCCATGCACGCCTCCAACTCAATCTTCAAGTTTGCAGACGACACTACAGTGGTAGGCTTGATTACCAACAATGACGAGACGGCCTACAGGGAGGAGGTGAGGGCCCTCGGAGTGTGGTGTCAGGAAAATAACCTCACAGCTCTGGATAAGAGCGTCTGCTAAATGACTTAAATGTAATGTAATGTAAATGTCAAGAAAACAAAGGAGATGATCGTGGACTTCAAGAAACAGCAGAGGGAGCAGCCCCCTATCCACATCGGCGGGACAGTAGTGGAGAGGGTGGAAAGTTTTAAGTTCCTCGGTGTACACATCACGGACAAACTGAAATGGTCCACCCACACAGACAGCATGGTGAAGAAGGCACAGCAGCGCCTAAAAAACACATTTGCCTTCCATATTCAATGATTTTCAGACAGACAGCCTCTCTACCTCCCTCCCTCCCTGACTATCACTCCCACTCCTCCGATCTTCTCTCTCACACATCCACCTGCTCACATACTGACATGGTCATTCAGGACAGAAGCCCGCTCAGTGTATCATATCTCAGGTCCGACACTGGAGATAGCTGCCGGTTCCAACCAGACTGGGATGGATTGAGAGAGGTATGGATGGATTGCAGGGGGCGCAGTGAGGTGCAACGAGGCATAGCCAGGGACAGAACGGCCTGAATGTGGGCAGTGAGGCGTGAATTTGTTAATCTGGTAAATCCTGGTCAGCAAACACAGATTAGAGAGAGAGCTGTCTGATATAAATCCTTAGCAGTCCAACCCTACAGAGACCATGACTTTGTGTACCAACCGGCAGCTAGATAAACTATACTGCATTCACTAGAAACTAGAGGCACTTCACACAGTGAATGGGTCTGATGCACTGCAATACCAAGGTGGTGAAAAAGAGTGTTTGAGAAACAGAGATTGTGATCATGTTACAGACTAACTGCACAGCGAGAACTGCACTGCGAAACTTCTGAAGTCTCTGTGGATGGACACATACACTCATTAGAGCAGAAAGTATCAGGGAGACATTGGTTCACATTGATATGAGTGATATTTGGAGTGAGGCTGTCTGATTGTTGTGAAACTGAGGGAATAGCACATGGCTAGCAGGCTATTAAGAGAACAGAGTGGAGCAGAGCAGGGCTAGCAGGCTGTTAAGAGAACGGAGTGGAGCAGAGCAGGGACAGCAGGCTGTTAAGATAACAGAGTGGAGCAGAGCAGGGCTAGCAGGCTGTTAAGAGAACGGAGTGGAGCAGAGCAGGGCTCGCCGGCTATTAAGAGAACAGAGTGGAGCAGAGCAGGGCTAACAGGCTATTAAGAGAACAGAGTGGAGCAGAGCAGGGATAGCAGGCTGTTAAGAAAACAGAGAGGAGCAGAGCAGGGCTAGCAGGCTGTTAAGAGAACAGAGTGGAGCAGAGCAGGGCTAGCAGGCTATTAAGAGAACATAGTGGAGCAGAGCAGGGCTAGCAGGCTGTTAAGAGAACAGAGTGGAGCAGAGCAGGGCTAGCAGTCTATTAAGAGAACGGAGTGGAGCAGAGCAGGGCTAGCAGGCTATTAAGAGAACAGAGTGGAGCAGAGCAGGGCTAGCAGGCTGTTAAGAGAACAGAGTGGAGCAGAGCAGGGCTAGCAGTCTATTAAGAGAACGGAGTGGAGCAGAGCAGGGCTAGCAGGCTATTAAGAGAACAGAGTGGAGCAGAGCAGGGCTAGCAAGCTGTTAAGAGAACAGAGTGGAGCAGAGCAGGGCTAGCAGGCTATTAAGAGAACAGAGTGGAGCAGAGCATGGATAGCAGGCTGTTAATAGAATAGAACAGAGTAGGGCAGAGTAGAGCTGGACAAATGTGAGGAGGCAGCCAAGCCTGATCTTGGAACAGCTTCAAATCTGATCCCGGTCCAGCAGTAAAACCACACACATGCAGGTAGATGGTGATTTTCCTCTCTGTTCACTAGGTTCTATACTTTTCTAGGAACAGACTATTAGAAAAGGTAAAAGAACATGAGAGAGAAAAAAACGTTTTTAGTACCACCGTACTGGTCATGTTTTAGTATATATGAAATTGTCAGACAGGTTTCATGTGCTGCAATAAAAGTTGTGAGGGGCTTTTCTTCTTGTCTTTACCTTTCGATGTCCAAAATGTCCAAGCTCTACACTCTCCATAGTATTGTCTTTACCTTTGGATGTCCAAAATGTCCAAGCTCTACACTCTCCATAGTATTGTCTTTACCTTCGGATGTCCAAAATGTCCAAGCTCTACACTCTCCATAGTATTGTCTTTACCTTCGGATGTCCAAAATGTCCAAGCTCTACACTCTCCATAGTATTGTCTTTACCTTTGGATGTCCAAAATGTCCAAGCTCTACACTCTCCATAGTATTGTCTTTACCTTTGGATGTCCAAAATGTCCAAGCTCTACACTCTCCATAGTATTGTCTTTACCTTTGGATGTCCAAAATGTCCAAGCTCTACACTCTCCATAGTATTGTCTTTACCTTTGGATGTCCAAAATGTCCAAGCTCTACACTCTCCATAGTATTGTCTTTACCTTTGGATGTCCAAAATGTCCAAGCTCTACACTCTCCATAGTATT